>NW_021834569.1:0-51719 GCF_006345805.1 Octopus sinensis
GTTTTACAGATTGGAGATATGCTCTCACGTAGTTTTCTATAAATTACAATGTTTCTCAATTCAATTATTTTTGTAATGTTAAAGTTTTAACTGGATTCTTTTAAATTTGATTTTAGTAGAATATAACTTTTATTATAAAAATTAATATATAGGCTTTAAATGTTTGATTATTCACGTGGTGCATTTGAAAATTTACTCGAAACGTTGACTGAATCAGAAGATAGCATCCTAAAAATAAGCCAATGGGTGGTTTTAAATCACAAAAATAAACAGGAAATCGCACAAATATGGAACGAGCAATACAACAAAGGTTTAATTCCACCACCTCAACTTTTAGCCCATCCAAATAAAAAAATCAATCTTTTACATCTGTGTGACCGTTTACTGCAAAATGGCAAGAAACGAGGCCGAGATTTTTCCGAAACATTCCAAAAAAGTCTTTGCAATGTTTTTATTTCAAATGAGTGACTTTATTTTTATATTCGTAGTGAGGAGGTGTCTCAAACCCTCCAAGAATTGCTAACCACGTGGGGGAATACTGAAATGTTTTCCAATTCAGTCATTTCATCAATGAAGGCTGGATTGACTTCAAAAACTAAAAAGTCGAGGGTTTTTATTTTTTTCTTATCAAAGTTTGAACGAATGGTTGAACTGATGGCCCAAGTTGAAGAATGGGAGGAATCCGGGATGCATCCACAGGCTGATATGTTGGAAAAGATCGAGACAATTCAGAGTCTTTTGGCCGGTGTTGTTGTTGAAGAGTGTCAGTTATTGAGTGATTTAAAAACCTGTTCTCAGGTGAGGTGGAAATCCGGTAGTTTAGGAACTGAAAGCATTCTTAAGTGTAAGTGCTATGAAAGAAAGGGAGTCGAGGAGTTTGAATCATTAAATAATTTTTACACTATTTTTGACTTTATGAGATAATTTTAATCAACAAATTGTAAAAAGGCTTAGTTTGTAGATGAAAAGTTTTGTTTATATGAAAAATAGTCTTAGATCTTTATATTCTGACTTTCTGGGTATTCTACGAATTTTGAATAGGAAAGGTTTTGAAAATTTTTTTTTGATTTTAAATTTGTTGATTAGCTACAGACTAGGGATTATTTAACAAAATAAGGATTGACTTGGTACGTTTTATTTTATTATTTGAATTACTACTCTTTCTGCTTTTAGAATGATCAAGTAAACTTTGATGAATATAAAATGACAGTTCTATTTTAAAGTATCTAATTAAGAATCCAGATTGGCAGTAATTTCTCTTCTACGAGATTGTCAGTTTGGCACGAACTTCTTTTCATTTTACATTTCTTCATCACAACCTACTGGATGTATGTCCTCGTTCTTTCTTCAATGGATAACTTCGTATGACTTTCACAAAAATTTGAGACAACTCCCGTGTCAAGATAATTGGAATAATCTTTACTTTTGCTTCATAGAGGATCGACAGTTTGTTTGCCAGCAGATTGTATTTTTGAAATTTGAAATCTCAAATTTATGATTTCCGAACTGGCGAGTGTCGTAAGGTTGGAAAAAAACTTGAAACTGTTAATATTGAACGTGGTATACTCAAAGGTGATTAGTTGTCATTTCGAATATTTTTATTGAATCCATCAAACAGGAACTCATAACAATTATGCCCCAATAGATTGAATCAGAACTTTCTGAATGAAACCAGTAATATTCAAGGCCCAGAAACTGGTTTTCTTCGTAATCGAAAATTTATGCCATACGAATTCCGATATACTCAAACTCTATCCTCCATCTATCGATTTTTAAACACAATTTGAAGTTTATGCTTAACTTCTGATAAGATATTTATCCAGCATATAGATTAGTCAAAATTAGATCAATGTGCAGTAAAACCTCTCAAATCAGCAGATTTTGGCCGGTACGTCAATCAAAACAAAACTAATACATTAAAAAGTATTTATTAAATAAATAATCAAATTCCATAAACTTTACGTATAAGACAAGTAAGGGACTGTTGATCGTACTTAAAATACTTAGTCGGCGTCGAAGAAAAGGAGAATCTGGCATAACTCATAACTTCCTGCTGATACTTTTTTACCACAAGTGCACAACACTTGGCACAAATATCCTTCCGCTGTTGAACGTCGGCCAAATACATATTTCCATGAGATCTGGCAATATCCTCCAAATCCTTATTAAACACCTACCACAATAACATGCACTCAGTCACATTAAACATGTCTTTAATGGCCTTCCGTTCCCGCTCCCTCAACTATAAAATAATACAATTTAAAAGACAACTTCTGATCCAGGTTTGTATACATCAATCTCAAATGGCTTGAACAAATGTTCCCATCTTTCATGTATAATAAACAATGTACATTTGTAAATATTCCCCCTCAAACTTGGCAATATTCTTGCTTATTCTACTCTTGGAGTCCTCCAATAGTCGAATTGTGATCTTATCCCTACAAAATCGCCAAACAAGACATACCTATCACTCGTCGGGGAAAATACCAGAAAGGACAGATTCCTCAGAATATATGTAAAATTGTTCATTAGAAACACATTTCTTATCCCCGAATCGCCATAAAGGGTCGCTTTCTGCAGGAGATTGGCCTCCAAAGGTGGAGAAATCCCTTCACTGCCATTCAACCAACCCACCTACCAATAAAATCGACAACATTAAGAGTGGCAGCAGACAAGGACACGTCCGAACCTATCAAATGAGTCAAGAAAACACATTTCTCTGAAAAGGAGACTTCACTCCGCCTGAGATAGTATATTTTCAGACACTCCCCCACGCTCTGTTTATTCTCAAATATTATTTTTAGAAACGGCATTGTCTGAATGGACTTATTATACCAATACCTTGGCAGCCAACTCATGCACATTCCCGTCTGGGGGCATTGAGGAGTTGTTTATTGGGTCAATCTGGCAATTTATATGACAGAATAAACCCTTATCAACTCCAGTTGTCGTTCCATGATTTTTCCTGCCATGTTCTGCAGATCGATGTATAGGAAAGTTATTTTGGACGAAAATGCCTCCAATGCTTTAAGATTCTGATTCTTTTGAACACAAGTCTTGAAGCCTGACTCAATTTCGTTTATATTCCTCAGACCACCCAAAAGGGAGGATAAGGCGGTTGAAATCCCCTCACATGTTGCCAATGTTATTATCAAATTGTCCAATTTCTATATTTTATGTTTAGTTCTCCACCTTGGAGTCACTTTCGAGTGGTTCAAGTCGAGGAATAATTATCATTTTGAATATTTGATTCACAAGCGACTTGCCAAACTGGGAAAAAGTGGCTTTAATAAGATCGAGCTCAGTCTCGGCCAGAATGGTCAAATTATACAAAGACTGAACCAGCAAATCGACACTAAAACCATCCAAGTCCCCCACGTTTTTACGAATGGCAGCCTGCGAGGCGTTCAAAGGGGAAAATTTTGAAATATTCCTATCACATAAAGTCACAACAAATACTTCAAATGTGAGAAATTACGATAACTGGGACTACACTATTGGAATAAATAAAAAGTACAACTGAAGCAGGAGTCTGGTGGGTTGTTTCTGGTCGACTAGTCGTCCGTAAACACTCAAATCTCGCCGTCACAAATAAATCCATAAAATAGTCCAATTTACTCTTCAAATTGACTTTAATCCAGTTATAAGAATTTGCCAATTTATTTATTTTGTCGGCTGACCGTGAATAATATCCAGCCAAATTATTTCGCACTGAAAATCTAAGTCGGGAAATACCCATAAAATTGATTCCCGCGTCGTTTTGTGGAATTCCGTGGTAGTTCCGAGAGCGGGAAAATGATTGGGGAGTGTTTGTGACAGAATCAGCAGTTCTGGACATAAAAATGGACTGATCGGGAGTAAAATTATCCTTAATAAAACAGATAATGTCATTTTCCAGCTTAGAAACAAGCGAATCGAATAAAATTGCCTTTTTTGGTGAGAAATAAAATACAGCGGTTTTAGTCTCGATGGATTCCGGACGATTGGAATGGAAAAAGTCCTTCGCCTTATTCACAGCATCCAAAACACTGATCATTTCAGAGAGATCATTGCTGGATGACATTTTTGTTATTAAATATGCCTTATTTTGTCGACTCCGATCTTGTTTATATTTTTGATGACCTGATAGTGGAGGATTATTGAATCGGTCTGTTTAAGGGCCTCCACGTAGGCTGAGATGTAGTGAGAGAAAGATATACCATGACAGTTCAGTTGAGAAAGGAGGATTTGTCAAATATGCACGAGAATGAATCTTCAATGCTCTTTAGTTGAGAGGAAAATGACTCTAATGTAGCTACATATGCGTTTGTCGAACTGTCAATGTTAGCCAAAAAATCTTTCATTAAATTCAATCTATCTGTATACTATAAATTAAACATAATTTGTGATTATTTAACATTTGGATGATCAAACTTATCCATCCACACACCAACAGGAATTTTAAATTTGTAATTTTATATGAATTAGTATTATTTAATTTATGACAATTTTAGTTAACATTATTTTTAACTAATAGAATTTAAATTTCAGAAAAAAGATTTAAAATATTCTATTTCAATATTCTATAGTGTAGAAATAATAACAGTTCAGAATTAAATTTAGTAATTTTACTATAATTTAATTATACTATAATTATATTATTTTTATATTAATCAACGGTCAACCTAATATAATAAAATGTCTACGTACAATATGATGTGTTACTGTGCGTTACTATGTTGAACCTAAGAAGTAAAAGAAATTTGTCACTTAAAAATTCGAAAATTCGAAAAATTAGAAATAGAATGAATGCTAAATTGACTCTTGAACAATATATTGACACCGTCAAATTCCGTATTCAAACGCTAAAAGAAGAAAAAGCAAGACTGGAAGAATCTAATCGTGAATTATCATTAAAAAACGACTACTTAATTCAACAATTAAGTCTCAATGCCCTGCCAAAGTCTACAGAACTTACGTCTTCTCTGCAGCAGAAGAATACAGTGGCATTATTTCTTCTCCTTATTACTTTCCTTGCAGTGGAAAATGGGAAGAAATCTATATTTTTGAAGTCTTCGAATCGACCTAATTTGGTTATAAAATCGAGGATCTTTAATTCATTTAAGGAATTGGATCGAAGAAAAACTTTTCATAGGCACTATGTTGACTATGATTTTTTTGTCGCGATATTTTGTTGTGACATTATTAAAAAATTTAATTGGTTTTATAAATAAATGGCTTTATTCTTAAACATTTTTATTGTTTATGACTTTACTTTTATTTGGATTTAAGTGTTAGAACGAGTATAACCATGCTTTTACACACCAAATAATCTGACAAGTTATTTTTAAACCGGAGAACTTTTGAGAAATTAGTTACTTGTCAAATGAGAACTGAGCTTTTTCAGTTTTTTAAAATTTTATAAAAATATTTGTTTGTATGTTTTAGGAGATTGATTCTGTAAATAATAAAACAATAACTGGCATTTACTGCATTCTAAGTATTCCTTCTACCGAAATATGCAATTTTTGCGAATATTTATTTTGAATTCTTCAAAAACACTTAAAGAAAATATGAATAAAATTAATAGTAAAGCTCAATTTAATGAAGGTTCACTTCTTTACGACTGTCTAGTGAAAATTATTTCGATTTTTATAATCAAGAATGGAGTTATCTCAACATGCTACAGGAATTATTAATAGTAGATACATTATCTTCATAAAATTTAAAATCGTTGTGGTGTTGTGGCGTGTTTATCGTTTTTGACAATTATCTAATGTGTCAATAGAGAGTATAAATATAATCTGGAACTTGGATCGATGTCAGATAGACATTTGACTTTTTCGATCAGAATTTATATATCACGTGCTTTCTCAGTCCGGAATTCCGAACGCAAATTTTGTGAAAACCTTAATCAACAAATAAAATATTATTTTGAAACTCAACAATAAAAGGATTGAAACTGTAAAACTGGGAAGAGAAATCCGGCAAGAAGATTCACTCTATGGATCCGTTAAGTATGATCTTAAATATGAAGTTCCGGAAGGTGTGTCTAACCAAAGTCATCTGCTTGCGGTCTTATATTTGACAAACTATTTGTTGTTTATTGAAAACGTGAAAATAATTGGTGAGAATGAGAATATTGTTTTAAAAATGATGAAAGATTTTTTCGATGTTTTTTGCTTCAAGAGGGACTCAGAAAAATCTCAGACCAACTTGCACTATGTGAAAGATACAAAATGTCTGTATGACTGCGTTGGGCAACTTTACCAGGGAGTTCTGGAGGATAGAAATATCAACGTCAAGAAAAACGAAGTAATGTGACCAATTGCTCGCAGCTACTGATCTGGCAATTCGCTGTATTCTAATCAATTTACGAATAGATCTTAATCCTGAAAATAAATAACGATTTCAGAAATTCTCATTTTCTAGGATCCTAGTTTTTAGGATCCTAGCGGGATAGTTATTCCTTCAGTTGTTTTTAGTCGGATCTCTTCTCCTTTGTTTTCCATATTATTTAGTCTGTTGAAAACCTTCCAAAATGAGGGTTTTTCTTATTCAGTTTTTAGCATTGTCTCTTCATAGCAAGGTCTGAATGATTTTTGCGACATCATTTATCTCTGTTTTCACGGTACGAATCTTATCCCGAAGACGAATGCAATATATGGTGTCACTGCATCGTCTTAGCTTCTTTTCAAGGTTTCCCTTCCATTTTATAAGTTTTCCCAAAGATTCGTCAATCCGGGTTTTTCTGTTACTATTTGACATGATGTATTTTCTGACCGAAGATTTTTGGAGAAAATCCAGTTTAGCTTCTCTGAGAATTTTATCGAGTTTTTCAATTTTTATATTTGAGGAGATGTTTTCTATTGGATACGGTATCAAATGCATTTTCATTGATATCTCGAAGTCAGACCAGATTGTCCGAGACGTATCATATCCGATGAAAAGATCTTCGCATATCGTAGATGATGTTTGCATACATAAAGATTGAGGTAGGTGATCACTACCAATGTTTATCTAAATTCTTGGTATGCTGCATTGATGAACAAGATCAGCCGATACAAGAAAAACTTCAATACAATCCTCCCCATAACAAGAGAAATGGTTTGGTTCTTGTAAGGTCAAAACACTAAAGCCGCAGTTCTTCGATAATCTGAGGAGTATATGACCGTCCGAATTTGTATTAGCACACCAGTACGATGTGTGTTTTGCGTTAAGGTCTGCTATTAGAATTCCTCCATCATTGTTTTGGAAAAATTCTTCAATAAGATTTGGTTAATTCTTTATTGCTTTGGAGTACATAGCTCCTACAGATATCCATCCAAGGAATGTTAGTAGTTTCAATGCAATTAGTTCGCAAAAATTTCTTCAACGATTTTCAAGTCCCTCACCATTAGATTGTCTTTATAATGTCAGGTCGCCATGGGATATCAATCGACTGAAAACCATGGATTTTGTGATGCTGCTTTCCCTTAAGCTTTGTTTATTAACAACCAATATGTTTACCGATCTAACCAAGTAGCTTAGCTCTGTAGCCCGTTTCCGAATTGACCGGGGGTTGATAAGCGTAAAAACGCTCATCTCGTCAAGTTTTGGTGGCTGTCCTCCATAAAGAGCGCCACCAGTTCCAGTAAATTTTTAAACGTTTTTTTAGTCGTCGTTTTCGATTTAAGATGGAGATCCTCCAATTGATTCTTGGAGTATTTTTTATGATTTTCTCTGGGTGGCCCTCATGGAGATAAAGTCAGGTATTAATGCTGATCTTTTTTTCCTCTATTTCCCAACGAGATTTTCAACAGAATTTTTTCCAAATCAGCACAGGTAGCACATAATTTTCTTTTGTTGGGAGATTTGAGAATATTACGAGCCTGGTTATAAGCAGTCGAGGATTCATCTAGAACAGGGGTCTCCAAACCCCGGCCCGCCATGTGATTTAATCCGGCCCGGCTGTTGTAAATATCTTTTTTTGGCAATAAGAAAGGAAATAGATTTGTTTCTCATAAAGAAAAACCGAAAAGAACCACTTTTGTCAGACACAGAATGGCTTTGTAGATTGGCTTTTTTCGTGGACATTACAGGCCATATGAATGAATTAAATCTCAATTCGCAAGGTTAATTTATTATATTTTAGTTTTGAAGGTGAATATGCTCTTATTTGTGATTTATTCACAGATGTCAAGGCATTTAGGTAAAAACTAGTGCTTTTTGGAAAACAACTCAAAAATAAAAACTATGTCCATTTTGCATTTTGCGAAAATTTCTGTAAAGAAAACGTTTGTGAATTTCCTGTCGAATTTGGTACCAAAATAATTAAGGATTTGAAGAAACAATTTCTTGAACGATTTTCTGATCTTGACAAGAGAAGCGATGAAATAAGGTTTTTTCAATGCGAAGCCGAAACTATTCAAGTTATCTTCAACTTGAAATAATTGAACTCCAATCAGATAATATTCTGAAAGATAAATATGAAAAACAGAATATTATTCAATTTTATAAATTTTAAATTCTAATCAGTTTCCAATTTTGAAACGATACGCATGCGGATTTATATCTACTTCTGGTACAACATACCTTTGTGAACAAACATTTTCATGAATGAAATATGTAAAATCCAAATATCGAGCAAACTTGTCGGATGAGCACTTAAAGTTGCTTTTGATAATCGGGACAACAGACTTGACGCCTGATTACAATAAATTTCATTTTATTTAGTCTCTTGTTCTTTTACTAGCTTGTTCAATTGCTTTTGCATAAAGATAGTTTCCATGTGGGAGCCGAACGCTTTATTTTGTGTTAAAAGCTACATGAACCTTAATTAACACCAAGCTCCTACAAGATAGTGAGACTAGAGTTAAATGACAAAGCAAAGGACTTTAATGAAAAACAAAATTAATAAACTAATCCCAAAAATTCCAATTGATTATAATGATGAGTCAGCTTAAAACCTTTTTTACTTTATTAGCTTAAAATCTGTTTGAGTTTTGTTTGTTATTTTAACTTTTTGACAAATAAATTAACTTATATTTAATTGTTTTAATCATAATATAAGTGCATAATTTGTTATAAATTATTAATCAAATGGTCGACGCATTTCGTGAATATCTGCGATTTCCAACAGTCCAACCAGATCCTGATTATGGTGACATTCTATTAAATAAAAAGCACTTTTAGGTCCTGCAGTTAAATTTCTCTCTGATTTAGCCCTTGGAATAGGGCTTCAGCCTACCGTTTTAGAATTTTATCCAACAAAGCTGATTCTTGTAATAAAGTGGCAAGGGAACGACCCTGAAGCGGAATCAATTTTACTGAATTCTCACATGGACGTTGTTCCAGTGTACAGAGTATTTATGTGTAAATTCAAATATTTTAAGGAGAAATGGACATTTGATCCATTTGGTGCAGAAATGGACAATAATGGGAACATCTATGCACGTGGAAGTCAGGTTTAAATATATTATAAATGTGGTTAGGATATGAAATGTGTCACAATTCAGTATTTTTTAATTTACTGACGTCAGATATTTAGAAGCGATCAGAAAACTCATCAAAGAAGGTTATGTTCCTCGCCGAACTATATACATCAGCGTAGTACCAGGTTTATAATTTTTATTTTATTGTTATCAGATGAGGAAATCGGTGGACTGACCGGAATGGCGACGTTTGTGAAGAGTGAGTATTTTAAATCTCTCAACATTGGTTTTGCCCTTGATGAAGGTGTTTTATTATGTCACTAAGAGTTGTAGGAATTGCATCCCCAAATGCAACGTTTTCAGTTTTTTATGGCGAAAGGACTGTAATGCGTTTGATTTTTTTGACTTGAATGATTTATAGCATTCAAATTGACGTGTCATGGAAACCCAGGCCATGGGTCACTTTTTTTGGAGAACACTGCAGGAGAGAAGATGGTAATAAATTTTAGGTTTTAAATTATAGGCAAACTGTCTCGCTGCAGTACAATCTTTCCGCAATAATGAAAGACGAAAACTTGAAGAGTTGTTATGAAACTGTTAATTTTAGAAATCCCGGGATGAAACTGGGAGATGTAACAACTGTCAATTTAACCGTTCTTGAAGGCGGCGTACAGACAAACGTTATCCCGGCCACTCTTTCTGCCAGTTTTTTTTCTTATTTAAGCTATTTGAAGCATTTGATTTACGATTACCTTCAACCACAAGTTTTACTGAAATTTGTGATCAGGTTTTTCCTGAAGCTGAAAAAAATGAGATTTTTATCAATAAAATTTATGTTTTATTTGAATTTTTGTAATATTTGACAGGATAGTGAACAAATTCAACCTTCGTCCCTTGATTCCCCGTTTTGTAAATCGTTTTTTTCTGCTATTGATGAACTGTGAGTTTTAATCAATAATTGAGTTAAATTATATTTTAATTTTAAATTTTTGATAAAAAACTTTAGTGAACTGGAAACACAGGTCATGATTTTTCCGGCAGGAACTGATGCAAGATATCTTCGTGGAGTACATTATTAAATCTAACAATACATAGACTGGAATTCCAGTTCTCAACTTTTCCCCGATGAATAACACTCCTGTGCTTCCTCATGACCATGATGAGTATCTAAATGTTGATACGTTTTTGCGAGGAATTGATATTTATCAGATCATTCTCCAAAAAATATCAACTTAATCTAATTTAATTCTAATTTGATTATCTCGATTTTTCTAACCATAATTTAATATTTAATTTTTTTAATATTACCCACAAATGATTAATTAATGATGAAAAGAATTTGACCATTATCATTTTTCTATTTAATGTATTTTTATTTAAGAAAAAAAATTTCTACAGATATTTAGTTCATTGAAAAATACGTTTATGAGTCAGCAAATATAGTTTTTTATTACAAAAATTGGTTTTTATTTAATCTATTTTATCATTAACAAAATGTAGATTAACAAATTGCCAATTAAATCATTAATAACTCTTAGAATAATGGTCGGAAAATTAATTATCAATTGTATTAAAATGTATAATGATTGACTATTAGATTATTTCAAATAATTTCTTTTTGGATAAATCATAAAATCAAAAACAAAATTAGATGCTAGCTAGGTAAGTAGCTAAGAGAATAATCGAGAGCCTAAGAGTCAGCTTAACGAACCGCGGGGTGCGTATTTTCGTTGAGCACAGCGACCGAGAGTTGTCGAAAAAGCCAGCTTGTTCAAGTAACTTAATAGAAATTTTTTAAAAAATTTGAAACTTCATAATCCTGATAAAATTGGTACACCCGTTCATCACAGTCAGATTGAAATTATTGATTTTAAAGCATGTAATGCTTATCTATCATACAATTGTTAAATGTATGAAGAGGAAATAAACGACAGTTTATGTAGAATAACGTGAGGCGACGAGTCCTGTGAATGGAATCTCCTACCTGCCGGATCTCAGCGTGGCGTAATGTGGTTTACCATGTTAGTTGGAACTTCAATTGATATGAAAACGCTCAGAGGGCACCTAATCCCTACCGAAAAAGAACTTGTAGAAATCTGACCCCAAGGAAATCTTTTTCACAGGTCGATCGAACCTTTCCGAAGGATCTCCGTCTCTTGCGAAGTGCATCGAGGATCATGGGAAATTATAATTAACAAGTTCACCCTGGTCCTTTGGTCATTAATAAATTTCTCAAAAAATTATAATTGAAAACATATTGAAATTATTTATGTAGATCATGCTCACTAAATAAGTTTTTTCAATTCCTTTTGAGCTGAATTCATATTCTTATTAGCACTACGCGATGTCAGTAGGCATGTGAAGTCACCTTTCTATGTTTTGTTATATTCGAGCCAGGTCGCGTAACATGTAAAGATCCTCGTTATCCTTAAAGCGCTTCTCATTTTTTTGAAGTCCTCGTGAAGGACAGACGACACTGTTGTCTTTGAGCAGCCTCTGAAATGTATTGCGTCCAAAGAAAGTGATCCTACATGGCGCTGAGTTTGTGCGGGTATCTATATCTATCCGAGAATGTGACAAAACATATTCAATTTGGCCTCTAGAATCTCCTCAAAATTGACGTGGTTCTTTCTCTCTTATAGAGGATTTGGGACGACATTTTTGATCGACTTCGCGAAAAAAGAATTAGTTGTAGCTGATCTCTGAAAAAACAGGTTTAGAATTTTGTACTTCTGTTTTGTACAAGTTCATTTTAGCTAATATCTCACAAAGCTTGCCAACACCACTGGTGTTAGGATCTCAACACTACCCTAGTTTCTGAATAGGAGTCTCTCTCCTGTTGCTAGAGAGGTGCATCTTTTATACATTCCAGTTTAGGATCTAAGAAATGACTGCCTAGTTTCTGTGTTTCCTATTTAAAGTTAAATTATATAATTTTTTTTAAGTGTGTTAGTAATATTTTTAAAATTTGATTATTATTATTTGTTGTGTTATTTATTATTAATAAGCACACTGCAAAATAACGTTAGTAAAGTTTCTCGCTTGTTATTTAAGAGAGGAAAGAGATTTCCAATAATCGGGACTGAGAATCTAAATTAAATAGTCTAGCTAAAGTATATACAATTAACGTCTATTTGTTAAATTGATTTTATGGCAGATGATGATTCTTAAGTCAGTCATGATTCTGATATAAGAGATGACTCTTACTTACTGATGCCGGATAACACTTTATTAGGATAATTTTTTATACCTGAATTTTATATTATATCAGTAGTTATTAAAAAATAGACATTCAATTAGTTCGATATGATGCCATCATTCCATCATGCATGCCTTGTATGTTGATGCAATTAAAGTGAATTTTAATTGCTTTAACTATTAATGACCTACCTAATGAATTTTCTTAGAAATAGTCATGTTAATAAAGCAGTGAACTAATGTGGTGGTCTCATTTAAGAATCGCATCAATCAGGACTGGAATTCCTCCAGTTAAAAAGACATGAGATTTATATGTATTATTTAGGTAGGTTAGTGATCGTGGGAAATAGTCCTGTTGACACGAAAGTAGACATGGCCTTGAAAACAAGTGTATTTCATAAAATATAAAATTAGATAACAATATTTGAAGTCGTGTTTACATTTAAAGGCAACTCAAAGCAAGTCGAAGTAGATAAATTTTACAAGTATAATCTACTTGCTGGACAATTTGGCACAGTCACAATAGTCCTTGTCGTATTTACATGGGATAGAATAGTGAACAGTTATAGTCCTACATAAAAAATTAAATCTGGACTAATGGATACATCCAATTAGTGACAATCAAGAAACGTTGGCAAGCATGATCGCTATCCATGCATTGCATTAAGGTTGACAACAACAAAATTGCGGAAGAAGAAAATAATCTTATCGTTAGGAAAGAGTAATTTCGAGTGTCAGTTGACCTGTCAGAGGAGTCGGCTTTCTTACTACAATAATATTAGGAGAGGTGTCGAGACGTGATCGGTCCTCGGAGTAGTTGTCTTATAGAAGAAACATCAATTAATGATAGTTAAATTGAGTATTGTTAACCCAAATAAATAAAATATTAACTAAGATAATCTCATCGAAATCCTTGTTGAGCTTAGTTTTCTTAAAGACAAATTACTAAAACTCTTAAATGATTAGGTTCTCAGTCATTTTTTTTCTTCGTATTGAAGAGAAAATTCATTTGATATCAAACTTAATAAGTACGAATTCTCCATTAAATAATATGAAGAATAGTTTATAGTTATCATTAAAGTGATGACAAAAGACAATCTTCCTATTCTAAAAAGTATGTCACTTGTGTGGGATGCGATCTACAAAGGCAAGTTTTTTGTGTTGAAATTATCTCTTCGGCCGTATTCCTTGCGCACGCAGGAGCGTGTGAAAATCGACAAATATCAAATTCTCTCATATCATCTTTTTTGCTCCCGTCTTAGTTGAAGTCTTTGGAGATGCAGGAAATTTTATCTATGACCTCAGAAGTAGGATTTCTTCGCGTAAATGTGAGCAAAGTGAATCATCATGATTCCTACAAAGAATTTCAATTGCCATTTTTCTAAAAACAGTCAATTTATTCTCTTTGCACATTAATTGATTCTAAATCTTAACTTTTTTCTAAAACCCTCCTGAATAGTCAAAGAAACAAACCACTCAACTATTGAACTAATCTACAACAAAACGAATGGAATCCAAAAAGAGAGACCTCTAAAAGTGTGGTTTTTACTGAAACAGCATTGGAGGAAATTGTTTCCTAATCCTGTCCGAAGAACCCGTCGAAAAATGTAAAAACGGAAAAGTCCTGATAAACCTTGAGCTTAGACAATTTCGAATGCCATTTGGATCTCCTTTAAAGCAGAGTTAATTGCAGCGCAAGCTAATGCCAACATCCTCAATGTTTTTGACATAGCATTTCCCGCAAGTTTGTAATAACTCGTTTCTCCTTCAACAATCATTTGAACTTTTTTGATTCAGCAATCCATGATTAACCAGTTTTTGTTAAATCGTACACTGATTTCATTTCTGATTTTATAGTAGCATAAAACTTTGAAGATATTATGAACACAGGAATATTATTTGTTGATTTGATATTTTGTAAAACTTCAAACATACCGTTATCAGCTCAGAAATAATTTTAGAAATTTTGAACTCATTTAGTTAAAGTGTTTAAAATTCAGAACTTTTTTTAATTGATAACCTATGAAATTGACGTATAAATTAATGCTGTATCTAAATTTGTTGAAACAAACAGAAGATACACACCAATTTTCTTGATTTAAATTCCTACTAATTCTTATTTTGTTTTTTTGTAAATAAACTTTTTATAATGGAATTTCAAAATTGAATTTGTTTGAAATTTTTATTTACATTTGAAATAAATATAGATTTCCGAATCGAAATGTTAAGAAAATAATGTCCTCAAACGTGATTTTTTGAATATCCAACTTATAAAGGACGTCCAGAAGGATGTCTTCCCAGACACTTTCGGAGGATTATGCTGTCATCAGGGGTTGATTGAAGGACGCTAACGATCAATTGGTAGCGCAAAAGTGGATTAATTAACTAACTTAACTAAGGTGATTTTTTATTACCAATTTTGCATTTATTGGATCTTCGTTCCGACTTTTGAATGAAAAAAGAGTTTCTCGCTTATTCAGCTAATGATTTACATTTTTTAAAATCTTGAGATTATGCCTAAGATTCAGGAGACAATAAGAAACAGTGAAAAATGCAGAGGATTTTACAAGTGAGTATGATATAGATTTCTGCTTTTCTCAAAATTTAGATAAAATACTTATGAAATGCGAAAAATAAATGAACTTGTTGAAACCTTATTGGGATTATGGAAGAGTAGTTCTCACCCGGTCTTCACAAACATATATCTTCAATACATCAAACCATGTTTTTCCTATGCTTGTGTTTACGGGAACCTTATTTATCAACAGGAGGAAAACCGAGAAGGCTCAATTAAGGGCGTGCAAATAAGCCAAACATTGGTCAAATGGAACAAAGGTTCCGGGGCGGCTCGTTTGGAAAATCTGATTAAGCTGAACTTCAGATTGCCGGTCTATGTCTTTGCAACCAACCATTCATTCGTTGCGTTGTGTGACTAGTGGGAAGATTACCGTGCAAAGATGAGGTCCTTTGTGAAGTGAATCCGGATCACGTAATTAGTTTATTATGTTATTGCTATGTTAAAAAATGTTTTTCTAAATTTTACGTAAAAAAAAGTTTGATAACTTAGCAACAAATACTAAATATCTGGCTAAAAGATGTTGATCATAGTTTTTCATTTACTTAGGCAATACAATATTTTAGGAAATTAACTTAATCAGTCCCTCGTCTTTATGTCGGGAAGTACTCTGCTGTCTAATACCTTTCGAGTATTCACTAGAAGTCCTGAACAGACCGCATGCTGGATAACCAGTTATTGGGACAGAGTTGGACTACTAATGGTACTCACTTACTACAAACATTTTTTTACCTTTAGTGATTTGAAGAATGTTTCTCAATAATGTGTATTATATACTGTCCACATGACTTTGCATTCCTAATTTGATCATTAATCACCAAAGAAATTGTTTCCAGTGACAATAGAGACGGAGTTAATAAAAATCTTTCCACAAACAATATAAAAACTTATGTTGAAAAAATAGTAGCTGAAACTAAATTTCCAATATTTAATATTTTATGAACTCGAATGTATGAATTAGATAATTTCCAAATCTGCTAACATACAATTTATTGTTTCAGTACTAAGTTCTAAAGACACTACATTGTTAAAAAGAACAAAAACTGATTAATAGTCATCTAAACAAGGCAAAATAACCACAAATTATCTTGAGCAAGAATTTATAAGAGGAAAGCTTAATTCAACTAGAAACTAAAATCCTAGAAATGAGAAATTTCTATTCCAAATTCAAAACACACTACTTGGAAATTATTACCGAACGTGGAATACTCACCGGAGTTTTTTTATCTTTTCAATTATTTATACTCATCTAAAATAGCTCTTTCCCCCAAATCACGACTTGTAAGAAAAATAATATGCACAATAAACAACAAAAATCAAATATTTATTCAATCAAAGCAATTATTCAACAGAATTAACAAGAAGACTTAACTCAGCAGAAGAATAACCCCACAACTGTCTTCAAATCACACACAAATCTATAAACAAACCTCTTCAGTGACCTAACCCTAAAATAAAAGACCAACCTTAGCAAGCATATCCCCTTGATAGTAACAACGCAAAGCACGACTCAGTTTGCTATAAGTCATAGTTCCTCTGTTCTTCCTGACCCCCACAAATGAGCAACCACCTCAGGATTGACTATTTTGAACTCTCCCGTTGTCCCCCACCCACCGAATGACCTCCAAACATCGATAGTCTGTCAGCATATCCAACAAAACTGCCACAACTGCACTCCTCTGTTCTGCCTCACTGAAACTACGTCCAACACTTTTACAGATCTCAATTCTGAGTTATTTATAAATAATAAAACCATGCTGAACTTCGACCAGCACTTCGACCGGCCCATTGTGGTTCACACAAAGAGAGGAGACTGCCGATTTGTGTCATTCTTAGGTAATTAAAATTTTAGTACAATCAGGGCGTCTTGGACGTGGATAGAATAGTCTTTCAGGGAATGGACCAGTCTCACTTCGAAGGAGGATAGAATTGTATATATCGGACGGTCAATGTCCACCAAACATTGTATTGTTCTTTATTCTGTCTTTTTTTGGGAGAATTCGCAACCAGTTCTGAGCACTCCTCTGAGTTGTAATGTTTGGGTGGCTGACTTTGTAAATTGATAAACACCACAAGATTAAATAATTAAAATAAATAAATTTAATTTTTAAATAATTTAATAACTTTAATATTAGATAATAATTGAAAAAATTAAAAAACTTGATTTTTTAAATTTAATATTTTCATGTTATAATAACAAAATACATGATCGTTTAAATAATAATTTCCTATTAATATAAATGTAATTTTTAAATTATTTAATTAAATTAATAATACAAATATTACTTAATTTAAATAATTATAATTACAATAAAATTAATAAATAATAAATAATAGTTTTGATTCTTATGAGGCCACCGACCAAGAAGAAATAGCGATTTTTATGCTTTACCGACGGTTTATATAAATTTAACTCTCCTAACAAACATAGACTTTGAAGACGCCGAAACAATCTTAATTTCAGAAGTAAGGATCCTCTTACAACATCGGTATGACTTGTCTTTATACTCCTTCAGTGAAGATGCCAATACCAGACGACGATGCTCTCGAGATCTCCGAAGTCTTCCGATCTACACTCGATTACTGCAATTTATTCAGTCGCTTCAAGACAAAGGACAGTCAGTGCTGTCCGCAGGTTATCGGGATCTCTGAATGAGTAGCGCCTTGGGAAAACCTGAATTGCATAAATTCGAGCGAGCTCAGTTGGCTAATTTGGCCCCTTCTACCGTCTCTCAGGCCAAAGCGTTGATTCCGAGGTTTCTGTGTTTTTGATATGTCAGTCTTTCTGATAAATTATCTGACGAGAGTATTGCTTCTATCATTGACGATGTTCATTCCAAGACTAAATTCCAACTTTAAATTACTTTTTTCGTTTTTTAAATTTAAATTCTTAAAGTTGTGGTCTTGGATTCGAACCCAGGAAAGCTTTGTTATTTGGCCCACCGGTTCTTCCATCTGTCGTTTGTGTACTGTCTGTAGTTGCATAACTTTTTATACGCCTATTCGCAATTGTCTTTATGGGTAATTCCTACCTTACATAGTATTCTGATAACACATCAATTTATTGCTAGTGTTAAAGGTATATAATTATATGTAGTTACTCCCAATCAGTGGCATTGGCTCTCCAGTTGTATATCGCTTTTTATTAGTCTACTTAGTCATTCTATTCCATAATAATCTGATTACCTGCCTATCCCATGAACCAATAAGTCTAATAAACTAAAACCAGTATTCACTTAGTACAAACAAGCCTATTTCCTCAATACTTATTCACATAACTCATATCGTATAGGTACATGCAAAGTTAATAAATTTTAATAAACTCCTTTCCCCAAGAACACCTGAGAGGAAAGCCACCAATGGAAGTGAATGTGCAGAATGATAGCCTGAACACTCTCCTTCCGATCAAATCTGCCATCAAAACACAAATACAACTGAATAAAAGCATATCCTTTTGGACAAACTCTAATTGTAAGAATCTGCCAAAATGGGAAAAAACAGCTCTAAGCGTGTCTTCCGAAACAAGTCCAGGAGGCAGTCCCCCCACATAGACAGTCGAATTAGTCTGAGTTGTCTGAGCTGATATTTGGTCTATAAGAACGGTCCTTTGTGGGACACACTTTCCGTGAGGCCCAATTAGTCCTAATTGGCCGACTCCCAAGCCACTGAGAATTCATTTGGAGAATAGCACGGGAAGCATCCTCTTCGTGATGAAGGAGATGAACCCATATCCCTTCGAAACTTTGTGACTGGATCAACCACGACCTTGCAGTCCCTGCCATGTCACACCTCCATTACGATATCTCCCCGAACTGAGCAAATGCCCTACGGAGTGCTTCGTTGTCGATATCTGGACTGATATCCCCCACGAATATGTGAAAGTGTTCTGTGGGTGAAGATATTTCATTACTGCTTGTGTCTTGCTTGTTTGGAACTGCTGCCCATTTTTATTCGTATTTTCTTGCCGTATAATTCAATGTTGCTTAATTGGGCCATCACATATTCTCCGTCTTCTCGACTGCAGAATTCGACAAAGCAATATGGGTCGTCTGATACTTCTCGAATCAATTTGCAGACACACAATTCACATCAAACGAGTAATCAGCATTATTATTAAGTTTCGTCAATACAGCCAGGTAGGTTCCCAAAGTACCTAATTTTTAATCACAAGACTAACAGAGTCCCGCTGCCATCTCCGGTGTTTATTGCACTCACACAACACTCTATGTTTATTATTTATATTATATTATTATATTGCTAATTAGTAGTCCTTTAATATAGTGTTTTTATTATTTATTTTATTTTTTGTTTAGTATTGTTTTTTTTATATTTGTTGATTTTTTAAGTTGTCTGATAAATTATGATTTTCATTTCTTGTCATTTCATATTATGTGCTTATATACTTAAATTTATTAGATTTTCGAATCATTGCTATAACTTTAAAAAGTGGAATAGAGAAGAAACTTTTTCAGAAAGTGTTTTTTGAATGTTTCGTTTTTAATTTCTTTCATTCAAATCTAAAACCTAACTTTCCTCAGGTTAAACTAAGCGATTGAAAATAAAGGTCTATTGACCCTCATTAATTTAAATTTTAATATTCATTTGATTTTAATATATCGATATAAGCACAACAGGCCGGGCTGAAGTACAGAAATCCCTTTTCTGTGTAAAATTATTAATTCAATTTAATTATCCCAAAATAATTGTTTAGAAAGACAGGATTAATATGTGCAATGTTTTTGCCCTCTTGTTTATGTTTGTTTACATTTCCTATATTTTACAGACCTCTTCTGAGAATGTACAAAAACGCGTTTATTTAATCATTTTATTATATTTTTTTCCTCGTTGTCTTTTGTCAGATAAGTTACTTCCTTGTCGCATTGAATGCATGATTGTTGTATATTAGCACTCACTGAATGACTGTGCTGTACTGACTGCCAATATCATTAGAAGCAACTTTTCCTGCCACGAATGGAAGATTTATTCGCTTTTGCATTCTCTAACTTGTTTCTTCTTGTAGGTCGGGAAACATTTTGAGTATCCGACTGTAAGAATGAATTCATTTTTTCCTATAAAACTATAAACGTGAGTACTTTGGTTAACGATAAATGACTGAGCAGCGCTTCATTCTCTTCTCTTCCTTAATTCTTCAATCCTCGATTTGTCTATTTGGTGGTTGGTGGGTGATGACTGAAATAGTGAGTCCACGGAGAGTTGTTTAAATTTTTCCCTAAGTTCTCTCAAACAGTCAAAATGTCTACAATGGTCACGTATAATCCACCTTGTTCTTCTTTTGATAGCATACTCATTGCTTGGTAACAATTTAATTATAACAATGCACCTCGATTGTTGTCCAGCACAACAAACCCGATAATAACAATTATAAGATAAAAATTATAAATGATTTTGTAAAGCTCTCCTGCATAGCTGTTTGGATTTCCCGCATTTCTGCTTAGTTGTCACAGACTCGACAGGAATATTAAAAAAATAACAATTCATACGCCGATCAAGTCTTTAAACATTCATCTGTAGAGTTGCTTTTTATTAGACGTTGGATGTTTAATAAAATAAATATGCACATTAATTTTTGGCTGATAATAAGCGAATTAAAAAGTTATAATTTGACTATTTTAATTTGGTCGGAATTAAATCTATTTATACAGACCAAAGGGGGCTTATGCGAACTTCTTTTGAAGACACTGATTGTTTCAGTATCAGAATGGGTGTTAGATAAGGCTGTATTTTATCTCCCATTTTGTTTAATATTTGCATGAAAATAATATGCGGAATCATAATCGGTGACCTAAACATAATTAATCTTCGAAATGAGGACGATACCAAGTTTTTCTTTCAGAAACAAAGATGGATTGAGGCAGTTAATAGTGTATGTAAAGAAAAGTCCACATTTGGTCTTTTCCTAAATGTGGAAAAACCAAATAATTGCAACTTGACTATCTAAAAAATAAGAATTGTTGTTTTATAACGAGGAAATAGAATTTTCTGAAAGCAGTATCTTTCTGTTTACTCTGATAATTAGAGATGGTGGTTTTGTCTCAAAATCAATAGAGCATAGCCTTGTGCAGAAGTACGATAATAAAACTGAATCGAATCTGGAATAGCATGATATACATACCGGTCATATGTTTTAGACATTCTGAAAAATCCCAGTGTTTGATTTTTCTAAAGAAAAATCTTATTAAAAAATGCTTTTCATTAAGCATTATCCATTTTTTTTTAGTTATTTATTTTTTCCCAATCTCATCGTCACTGTATTTTCGACATCTTGATCTTTTTATGTTTAGACATTTACGATGCACATGCATAATCTGAATTTTTAAAAGTTAAAACGAGTTTTTATTAATTAAACACAAGTTAGTATTTAGTTACATCTCCTTTTTTTCGATATTACATCATGTATTCTATTTGGGATCGACAAATACAAGTTTTGAATAATCATCTCCCATCTTGTTCCATTCATCTTTTGCCATCTCCCATAGTTGCTTAATGTTCTGAGGTTTCTATTTCTGATTTTGCTCTTTAAATAATGCCAGCAATTTCTATTATGTTAAGATCTGGCGATTGTGCAGGCCAATTGTTTAAAATATTCACTCCTTTTTCAAGCAAATAATTTTTTGTAGACCGTGAAGTATGACATGAACGCACACCTTGTTTGGAAATAAAGTTATCATCATATATCTCAGAAAGCCCTTGTTCCAAGATTCGTTGATATTCTACGGATCTACATTTCCTTCGCACAATATCAAGGCACTTTTTCCATCGTATGTCCAAAGACGAAGATAAGACTTTTCAACGCGTTTGTGTTACCAGTCTTCCTCTATGGTTATGAATCGTAGGTTTGGCATAGAAAATAAAATATCGCTATCTGCGTTTATTATTAATATTATTAAGAGCACTTTCGAGAAAGCATAAAGTTAATTAAGTCTCCCTTGTGCCGTGTTCTGTAACATTCTCTCCGTTAATCTCGATCAGAATTTTATGTTGCGCGCGATATCTTTGAGGTTGTCCAAATCGTCCACCGACTTCAGTCGCAGACCAACCGTCGAGAGATCCCCCTTAGGATGGTCGGAAGCGTCGTTCTTGGTCTACCACGGAATCCGGACTCCGTCTGCGCAAAGAAATAATCTATTGCAATCTTCGCTGGAACCAGGTCCTTTAAACGTAAAACTGGCCAAAAAAACTCCATCTCGATCTGAAAATATCATCTGACGAGACACCGGATTTGCATTTATTATAAAGTTTTTCATTGCTGAAGCTTAGCTAAGGATAATGGATTAACAGTCGTGGTTTGTATCCGAAGAAGACTAGTTTCCAGCTTGGGTCAATTCTCGTTCCCCTGTCTGTGAGGCAACGAGTACTTCTGGCAAGACACAGTCGAAAATAAAGATCCTCACCTTCCTTCCGGTCTTGACATGGCGTTATGGGGTCCATGTCAATTGGAACTTCCAATCGGATATGCAAACGCTAGGAGGCACTTAATGTCTACAGAAAAAGGACTTCTATAACTCTGATTCTGGGACATCGTCGTCTCAGTCCGATCATTGTGGGCAGGATCGAACCTTTCAGAAGGATCTCCCTCGCTTGAATCGGGGATCACGGGGGATTATAATTAACTGGCTTACCCAGGGCAATAAAGTATTTAAAAAAAGTATTAGCCTTGCTATGGGCGCATTTAAAAAATATCGGCTATATGGAATATGGCTTAACTTAACTATATGGAACCATTAAAAATCGGATTAAATACCAGGCTCAACATATATAAGGCTTTTGTTATCCCGGATCTTACTTATAACTCATGGGGAATCTCTAACACAATATGGACCGTCTTGATTCTTTACACAGCTAAAATCTGCGTTTACTGGAAAGAAAAAACAAAGACAACCAAAATGTAATTTTTACATCAAAAATCGTTAAATACCAAATGGATACCTCCATACGCACCTCAATTGTTGTGCAGCACAACAAACCCGATATTGTGGTCCAAGATAAACTCACCATAATATTGTTATCGTAGAAGTGCACACACGTACCTAGCCCGTTTGCAAACAGTGAAAGAGAACTAAGAAAAAAATATAAACTTTTTGCAAACGAGCTAGAACTTATGCACCACTGCAAAGCCATGTCATCTTAATAATAAAATGGTATGGTGTGTCTGTCTGTCTGTCTGTCTGTCTGTGTGTGCACACCAACTTCAATTGGCAATACGATGTCCTCGACTTACATGATGAGGTCCTTAAAACCTTCCCCCCCAAAAAATTAAAAAAAAATTTTCTGCATTTTGGTTAAAATGAACAACTATACAATGTCCTCGACTTACATGATGAAGTCCTTAAAACCTTCCCCCCCAAAAAATTAAAAAAAATTTTCTGCATTTTGGTTAAAATGAACAACTACAATGTCCTCGACTTACATGATGAAGTCCTTAAAACCTTCCCCCCCAAAAAAATTAAAAAAAATTTTCTGCATTTTGGTTAAAATGAACACTACAATGTCCTCGACTTACATGATGAAGTCCTTAAAACCTTCCCCCCCAAAAAATTAAAAAAAATTTCTCTGCATTTTGGTTAAAATGAACAACTACAATGTCCTCGACTTACATGATGAAGTCCTTAAAACCTTCCCCCCCAAAAAAATTAAAAAAAAATTTTCTGCATTTTGGTTAAAATGAACAACTACATTGTCCTCGACTTACATGATGAAGTCCTTAAAACCTTCCCCCCCAAAAAAATTAAAAAAAATTTTCTGCATTTTGGTTAAAATGAACAACTACAATGTCCTTCGACTACATGATGAAGTCCTTAAAACCTTCCCCCCCAAAAAAATTAAAAAAAATTTTCTGCATTTTGGTTAAAATGAACAACTACAATGTCCTCGACTTACATGATGAAGTCCTTAAAACCTTCCCCCCCAAAAAATTAAAAAAAAATTTTCTGCATTTTGGTTAAAATGAACAACTACAATGTCCTCGACTTACATGATGAAGTCCTTAAAACCTTCCCCCTCAAAAAATTAAAAAAAAATTTTCTGCTGTTTTTTGTTAAAATGAACAACTACAATGTTTCTCGACTTACATGAGAAGTCCTTAAAACCTTCCCCCCCAAAAAAATTAAAAAAAATTTTCTGCATTTTGGTAAAATGAACAACTACAATGTTTTCGACTTACATGATGAAGTCCTTAAAACCTTCCCCGCAAAAAAATTAAAAAAAAATTTCTGTATTTTGTTAAAATGAACAACTACGATGTCCTCGACTTACATGATGAAGTCCTTAAAACCTTCCCCCCCAAAAAAAATTAAAAAAAAATTTTTCTCTGCATTTTGGTTAAAATGAACAACTACGATGTCCTCGACTTACATGATGAGGTCCTTAAAACTTCCCCCCCAAAAAATTAAAAAAAAATTTTCTGCATTTTGGTTAAAATGAACAACTACAATGTCCTCGACTTACATGATGAGTCCTTAAAACCTTCCCCCCAAAAAAAATTAAAAAAAAATTTTCTGCATTTTGGTTAAAATGAACAACTACAATGTTTTCGACTTACATGATGAAGTCCTTAAAAAACTTCCCCGCAAAAAAAATTAAAAAAAAATTTCTGTATTTTGGTTAAAATGAACAACTACGATGTCCTCGACTTACATGATGAAGTCCTTAAAACCTTCCCCCCCAAAAAAATTAAAAAAAAATTTTCTGCATTTTGGTTAAAATGAACAACTACGATGTCCTCGACTTACATGATGAGGTCCTTAAAACCTTCCCCCCACAAAAAAATTAAAAAAATTTTCTGCATTTTGGTTAAAATGAACAACTACAATGTCCTCGACTTACATGATGAAGTCTTAAAAAACCTTCCCCCCCAAAAATATTAAAAAAAAATTCTGCATTTTGGTTAAAATGAACAACTACAATGTCCTCGACTTACATGATGAAGTCCTTAAAACCTTCCCCCCAAAAAAAAATTAAAAAAAAATTCTGCATTTTGGTTAAAATGAACAACTACGATGTCCTCGACTTACATGATGAAGTCCTTAAAACCTTCCCCCCAAAAAAAATTAAAAAAAAGTTTTCTGCATTTTGGTTAAAATGAACAACTACGATGTCCTCGACTTATACATGATGAGGTCCTAAAAACCTTCGAGGCAAAAATCTCACGTATTAAGAATATCCTTGATGAAAACGACAGCGAGAATATAACAATGATGAACTCCCAATTATTCGCGATAAAGAAATTCAATTCATCCTATGATTTTCTCTTTAAATTAAATGCATATATCATTATCGACCATGAATCAAAATTAAAGCTATTATCATATTTGACTTTGACAGGATGTGCATTACAGATTGCACGACCTTGAATAGAGTGTGCAATTAACAGATTTTGAAAAACACTTTGATAGTTAAAACCACATTAGCACAATCATTACACAATTTACCACCAATTGACAGCGCAATCAGAAATTTTGCGTAAAAATATTAACTATTAAGTTAAGTTTTTCGTATAGATAGAATTTATTTTCGGTATGCCTCTTTTCCTAAACTTTTTTATTATTCAAAAATAATTTTTTAAATAGATAACCGAAGGAGGAAAAACGAAGCTGAAGAAAAAACGGTCTGCTTAAGGTAATTAATTAAATCTTTTTTGTGTCGCTTTTCTGCTTCTACTCTGCCTGCCGCATCTCCGGCTGCCCCATTTCCGCCAGTGGTTTGTCTAATCAAGGTCACTAAGCTAAATCTCCGGACTATAAAGGCTCTTAAGCATTATCTTAATTGGCTGTTAAAAAATTAGACTGGTTGTTGCCGTGGCGGCAGAGATTTTTTTTGTTTATACTATTTTACAATTTTTAAATTTTAAAGTTTTTTTTTTTTTTTTTTATTTTTTTGTTTTTAAATTATTTATTTTTATTTTTTTTCTTTATTTTTTGTTATTTTCTAAAAATTCAACCGGATTGAATTTTTAAACTCCTTAGATCCCTCTGGAATGCCGAATCATCTTTTAAAGTTAAAGATAGGCGTTCCAGTGGTTTTATTACGAAATCTTGCGCCACCTAAATTATGCAACGGAACGAGGTTAGTTATCAAAAATTTGATGGCTAACGTAATAGAGGCTACGATATTAACAGGTAAGTATAGAGGTAAGGATGTTTATATTCCACGAATTCCGATAATTTCTGATGAATTACCATTTAGATTTAAAAGGCTGCAATTTCCTTTGAGGATGAGTTTTGCAATGACAATAAACAAGGCCCAGGGACAGTCATTAAAGGTAGTTGGGTTATTTTTAGAGAGTGAGTGCTTTTCACATGGACAGCTGTATGTGGGATGCTCGAGGGTAGGCAGAAGAGAAAATTTATTCATATATGCCAAGGAAGGACGACAAACATCGTTTATCAACAGCGATAGAATAGGGTTACATTAACCAGGTAGTTTTATACATCTACATAAACTTATAGTTGTTTGATGAAACAGGCCCTCCGCAGGAGCTAGGTCGCGGTGAGCGAAGCGAGCTGCCGAGCTAGTTTGTATAATAACATAAAATAAACTGGTGACCAAATACCACCAACGGTGTAGATAAGTCTCTACAGGCTTATATACAGTCAATTTTTCATAAAAGGACTCTGACCAGTATTTTAGGCCCAAAACCGAGGTTATTATGTTCATAAAGATCTATCTGGGACGCCACCTGTTCCGACACTTTCTCCGCCAAAATCTAATTGTCTCCGCTGCGGAACCGGGCTCAGTTACAAAGCAGGCGGAACTAACAAAACAGAAGAAGTATCGGGTCCTGGCAATGAATCACCTATTCACTGCAGTCGCGGTGGAAACCTCTAGAGTCATCGGCCCGCAGACGCTATCGTTTCTTTCTTCCCCGCCGCCTTGGATCTAAGCTCGTGGTTGCCACGAAGATCCCAACGAGTCGATCAGACTCTTTCAAAGGATCTCATTGGCCATCATGTGCGGGAATTGCCAGTCGATCCGCTGCGCATTTTAACTCTTTTCGATTGGTTATATTGTTCCATTAAAAAAATACTCAAAGAAAAAAAAATTGAAAAAAATATCAATAAGGATACATTGTGGTTTTATAACTACTACATCAGGCTGATTGAAATCAAATTATGAGAATTTGAAAATATTGCTCTGTGGTGCATAAAAGTAAGCAATTGCTCCTCCAATTTCTCAAGGACATTGAATGAAGGATACAGTTGTTTGATAAGAGATGGAATTATGGAGGCCATGAGATTAAAGAAAACATATATGACTGCTATCAAGGAATTCCTATGTAGAAAGTACCAAACAGGGAATCCTGAAAAGACTCAAACTGAAGGTTTGAAAGATGTGAAAGAAAAGTATTTAATTGAGAAGAATCAATTTAAAAACAAAGAAAATTGTATAAATACGAATAATAAAGAAATAATAATGTTTTAGAAATTTCAAATATGTAAAAGAAACAGATTAAAGAATAAACTCAAAAAATATTCAAAAATGATGGAATTTCAGATAAAATAATCATTAGAAGAAACAACATCACGAATATTCCTTCTGAATTCAATTACATTAAAAATAAGTACAGTTAAATAATGATACAGCACAACAAAGTAATCAACTCATGCGAACACGTGTCTTATTTATTAGGTTTACCACCATCAAAATTATAATATTTTAAATAGTAGATAATCAGAATAAGATAGGAAAATATAAAATAAACAGTTGACCATTTTGCCACGAGATGTAGGAAATATGAAAAATGAAAAGGATAGGCCACCATAAGGCTATCTTGTACTTCACATACAGATAGATAATGGCCAATCGGCCAAGATATCGGAATTGATTCCAGCAAACACAAATCATGGTGGTGCAAAGGAATTGTTTCTTAGTGGTCACACGCCAAAAAAGGTTAAAGAGAATGAATGGGACATCCCGCGAACTTTTCACTTCATACTTGGCTAAGTTTGAGAGAAGAAATGATACGTTTTTGTAATAAAGGCGGAAATCTTTTCAAAAAATTTTCATTGCTATAAACGAACAATATTCCTTTCAATATGCCATTTCAATTGTTTCTAGTGTTATTTTTTTTAACTTTTGTCATTAAAAATGTTTCTGTTTTTAGAGTTATGAAATTTAGGGTTGCCGCAGTAATATCATATTTTGTAAAATGTTAATAATTTATAAAAAGAATATAACAATAATAATTAAATTCGGCAAAATACATCTTTTGAGACACTCCAAAAATTTATGAGTTAGATTTCAACTTGAAAAAATTTAAGAAATAAAAAATTGAATAGTTATTTTAAAAAAATGTTTTAAAATGAAAAAATTATCGATTAATCAAAATCAATGAAAAAACAAAATAAAAATTTATCAAACAAGAATCGGAATCTCTCTGCACCTCGGACTAAGGCAATGTGTCCCGCACAGGTGCCGTTGTGGCTGCACTGTTGAACCTTTCGGTCCTTTATTGTGCAGGAGGAGTGCCGGACGTTTTCCGAAGCACTCTGCTATGAACGACATCATACGGAGGGCCCTCGACTCGGCGGGATTTCCTTTGGTCCTCGAACCACCGGGTCTTGACCGCGGCTACGGGAAACGCACTGACGGATGAAACTTTTCCTCTTTTGAAAGGGGAAAAAGCCTCGTATGGGATCCACCTGCTGGGACACTTTTTTCTGCTTCACATTTAACTTTTTGTGCTCTGGAGGCTAAATCTGCAGCTAAGAAGGCTGAAATTTAAAGCTATCAAAATATTCTGCCCTTTCGGAGAAGTTTTTAGTAGTGCCGATAGCGGCGGAGACGTTAGGTGCTCTCGGTCCAAAGACTGAAAAGTTCCTTCGCAAGCTCGGAAATTTATCAACTATAGAGCAAAAAAGCACAACTTATTGTATTATCGGCATAAACACTTTCTGGGGCACTGGTGTCCCACCCCGAGGTTAGACTGTATTATGTTTCGGTACTTGTAGATTTCATGCTGCACGAATAATGCTCTAACTTAATTTTGGAAAATTTTTTTGATTATTTGAACTAAAATTAAAAAAATGAACAATGCCGAATTTGTAAATTTATTATAAATTTTTTTAAGGAAAATTGCCTGTCAATCCTAGCAGGAGATCTTAATGCCAAAATGTGAGTTATGGATGTGAAACTACGAATATGGATGGAACTGTCCTTGAGGACTTGGCCAGTAGCTTGGGTTTTTCGGTCTTTCTTTACATCGGAAGAACTGAATCATTATGCAGACAGAGGCAGGGCTGATCGCTTGGGTCTCTTTCTATGCTCGGCATCAATTAGTCCTTTATGTTACATACCGAGGTTGGAAGCGGGCATTGGCTCTGACCACGTGCCGCAAACGATGTTGATAAAGATGACTATGAATGTTACGGAGGACTTGTTCATTGGTTACACCCTCGTGAACATGAACTGGAGTTTATTCGAATCATATATGCGGGATTCTCTTCGAAATGTCGTGTCCCAGCCTCTGAGAAGCAGAGATGATATTGACAATCTCGATGATCACCTTAGATCGTCAATCATAAAATTCCTGGATGTTTATGGCATTAAAATGTATGGAAACCCAAAGGAACGCAAAAGCGGATGAATTTGAAACTTGTCACTCTGATCAGAACGAAAGTACCCTGGAAAATCGCAGGAGAAGATGTCGGGTGAGTCAATCAAATGCCGCCTGAAATTGGAGATCGACAGATAATCTCTACTACTATGCAAAAATGGCCAAGACTGAGGTCGAAAGTAAATGGAGGTCTGAATGCAGAAAACTGGATAAGCGAAACCCTAATTTCTGGAAAGCATATCAACGCCTTACCAGAAATGATGCCAAAGGATTTGAAATTTCACTAAAAGAACCAGACGGGAAATATATCTCCTCTGATCGTATCCCGGAAGTACTCAGGAACCAACTTAGTCAGGTTCAAGAGGTCGAATCTACCGTTCCACGAGGGACTTATGCCGAATTGTGAAGAAGCTTGGCTCTTCGCAATTATCGGAGGGACCATTATGTGGGGCGATAACACAGGAAGAGGTTGAAAGGGCAATTGCTGGGTTGAAGAACAAGGCGCCTGGCTTCGACTACATCCCTCCGAAGTTGTTAAAGAAGGCCCCTGAAATCTTGATACGAGCATTGACTATGTTTGTTTCACGCCAGCTGGACGTTCGGACACCTTCCATCGGCGTGGAAGCATACGATTGTTCGAATGATTCCAAAATCTGGTAAATCGACACTGCTGGCACAGAACTACCGGCCAATTAGCCTCATTTGTGCTTTCTCTAAGACAATGGAAAAGATTGTCTTTAACAGACTCTCTGGTCATATAGAATCACAAAATTTGCTTTTACCTGACAATGGGGATTTCGTGGAGGAAGATCCACAGGGACTGCCTCAGGGAGTTAGAGCACCAATTATCCCGTGCTGACAGAAATGAAGCATGGCTAACTGTGGTGTGTCTGGATCTGGCCAAAGCCTTCGATAGCGTGTGGCACCTGGGCCTACTCTCCAGAATCCATGACATCGGAGCCGGGATAAAGACCAATCGATGGCTGGAGAGCTTCTTGTCAGGAAGACAATCATTTGTCCGCTGTGGAAACCGCCTATCGGGGTGTGTGGACTTAGAAGGGGAGTCCCGCAGGGATCTATCTTGAGTCCACTTCTGTTCAACCTCTTCTTGGCGGACATTCCTCTGCCGTCGACACGTACTGGCAAGCTCGTTATCTATGCTGACGATATCCTGGTCATGGATACCTCGAAAAGGATATCGCAGTCTTGGAGACGACTGAAATCATACATTGCAACGCTAAAGATGTGGACTATAGAGAAGGGTTTGACCCTAGCACCGGAGAAGAGCACCATTTCATGGTTGCGGAGAGGAGTCGCTATGCGGAGTCTTGTGCATATGCGATGAGTAGCTATGTGATGGATCTCTCGAAAAGAAAAAATCTTTCTTACCTGGGAGCAACCATTAACTGTCGTGGCTCGTACGTAGAGCATATAGCAAATCAGAGAAAAGGAGTGTGAGGATCCTCAAAAGCTTAACCAGGTTCCATCTGGATCCGGAACGTACATCTACGTATACAAAACGTGTGTGCAGCCAGTCCTCACATATGGCTACGAGGGCTGGTACGGTACGGAGGAGAGTGACTACCTGATCGAACAGTTGGAAAAGACAAGACGTTTCGTTATGAAATTGGCTTACGGAGTACAACTTGACGGAAGGTTAAAAGACTCACAAGAATCCTCTGTGCCCACGATCCGGATGGTCTTGGAGAATTGTCGTCAAACATGACTAGTATTGGGGATACGCATGGAAAGAGACACTTCGGTGCCTTGTTTTATCTCCCCGCCGATGATTTCTCTTTGTTTTTTCTTTTCTTTTCGCTCAATAAACACTATTCTATTCTATTCTCTCTTGTTTAATTATCTTAACTTTAATGAAAACCTAATAAATTACGACACATGTGATCACGTGTATGTTTTACTTTGTTGTATTCTTTTATTATTTTTCTTTACTTTATTTTTAATGTAATTGGATTCAGAAGGAATATTGTTGATTTAGTTTCTTTAATTATTAAATTATCTGAAATTTCATCATTTTGTGATATTTTTTCATTTTATTCCATTAATCTGTCTCTTCTACATATTTTGAACTTTCTAAACACAATTATCTTTATTAATTCAATTCTCTTTTTTTGTTTGTTCATATTTTCCGATTATATTATGTTCATTATCTTTATTTTTACTAATAGTACACGTAGTTTCAAATTTTTCTGAAACTGCTTACTTATTTATATTCAGTTCGTCATATAATGGGTATCTACGGTTAACAGGGTTATCATCCCTATCGTGTTTCAGCAGCACTGTATCTCCTATTATATTTCCACTTACGACGTTTTTCATTTTCTTACCAGCTTTAACAAGGTTTTCATGCACTTTTTTCTCAGTATTTTTATTGTCATTCTTAAAATAATTTGAATTTGACTCACTTAGTTCTGCATTTGTTCCGTCGAACATATACAAACGGGATGGACTTTTCCAGCTCCCTTTCGAAACTGGAAAAGTCTTCAGACTTCTCCACTCGAGCAGGAATTGGTGGGCTCCCTCTTCAGGACTCGATACCGCCTAGACGGCTGTATCGAGTCCAAAATCCCTAAGATTTTAACGACTGATGCCTTTCCACAGGTGGGAAAGACCTCTAGTCGTGCTACCACGCCAAAGTAATTCTACCACCGGCGCGGCGGTCTTCCTCTGGTGTGCATTCACCTCTGGAGACGAGTTAGCAGTACCTAAACTGTTAGAGACCGGACGGCAAGCGACACGTTTAGGTTTCCCCACGGTACGCCAGCCGTCCTCACGACTACCTTTGTAAGTTGCACATCAGATCCTGTTCGCGATCGTTTTTCAATCACTTTTTTCTCCTTTAATATTCGGATTTCTGTGCACCACAGGAAACACAACCATTCTCGCACGCTACAATCGATTGGTCGTGGACACAATGACGAGCTTGTGTAGCCGTTTACATCCTTCAGATACAATTTCCCCTCAATTATTGCGAAATTCTCTGCCTTTTTTTCAGTCGATACTTCTTATGCTTGTTAAGATCGACATTCTCATTTTCAAGTATGGATCTGTCTTTCAATAGATAGGTTCTTGAATAAATCTTTTTTAACCTTCTTGTTATTTCTTCAGCTGATTTGGTTTTTGCAAATTTTACCACTCAAATTGTCCATTTTTTCCGTTTCAGTTTGTTACGGGTCTTTATAAGGGCGTTTACTTCGTGGCTTTAACTTTGGGAGAAATTTGGTATAATTCCTTGTGGAATGAATTTTTTGGAGGTCAAGATGATAAGTGCATTGAGATAATTGACTGCTGCGTCAGTCGAACGAACGAGTTGAAATGTCGAATCATTCAATGATTTTTTTTAGAGCGAGACTGTAGTCGTCTCAGAAAGCTCTTTTGTAATTCGTATAACACAACGCCGTTGAATGTCGATGTTGGGCTTAGGACATTCTCAATAATAATCGGGTTGTGATCAATTTAGGTCATAAATGACCTTCCAGAAGTAACAGGGGCCAGAATTGGAGTACACAGCGAGATGTCAGGAGAAGAAATTGCGTAGCCTTTTCTTGACGGTGTTCTGGTGTGTGATGAGGGATTGTTTGAGGATAACTAAATCATCAATTGGTCTAATAGTAGAGATCCTCTTGAATTGAGAGATTGATTTTTTACCATATCGGGATCTTTGCGCTCATATCACCACAATAATGCACCAACAATCAGTCCAAATTTGGAAAAGGAGTCGATTATAAAACCAACTATGACTTATTCAAAAAGATTCATCCACAATTGCCGTCAAGATTTAATATCTCCTTAGATCCACTAAATCTGCAATATACCGATCTCTAGGTTTTCTTGCAATTTTGGGGTGATAGTTGGTTTTGTTGCCATGAAATTTTTCGATCAACACTGATTAAGAACATTACTTGGCAATAGACACATTTTGCTATCACACTACAAATTTTTCTTCTCTTGAATATATTTGGTCTCTTAGTAACGAGAGCATTCTGTCTCTACCAAATCAAAAACAACGTTCCAGATTTCTTTGTTCTACTTTTCGCTATTTATGAGTCTTGAAACCTTCTATTGATCTATAAAAACCCGACCTCGTTGAAGAACGAGTCAATCTCCTTTCCCGCGGCTCCAGGGCAATTGGCGTAATACGCAAACAGTCCGCGGGGGAAGAATACTTTTGTAGTTTCATCCTTTCGGCGTGGTTTGCAGCCGAACAAGGATTCGCAGCGGAGGAATCGATTCTCGACTTTGAGAAGGCATCCACAACGGTAACATCCCATACGAGGGCTTTCCCGAACGAGTACGGGAATATTGTCAAATTACTAATCTGTTTATAAACACAATTATTTATTGAAAAAATCGAATAAAGTTATTTGTATAGTTTTTTAATAATTTTTTAAATCATTCGAAATGTTTTTCAAATTTTTTACAGTATTTTGTTATATTTTGAGAAAAGCAATTCGAACAGAACTTAATTTATGACAATTTGAATTCCATCAAATAAAGTGATTGGGCTAATATCGTAGCTCTCATCGATTTGGCCATCTTCTGCATTAAGCATGATATCTTCAACAGTATATTCTTCTTGAAACAGTGCAATGATTTCATCGTCATTAATGACTTTATACCGCTTAGATAATTGTATCGAGTCCAGAATACATAAATTTTAATGACTGAGGTCTTTCCACAGTTGGGAAAATCACGATCTTACTTTCAATAAACAAAATTGTGTTTTCACTTGAATGTCAATCACAATTGAAGTGTTTCCTTGGCTATAGTACGTGGAAACTGTGTTTCCATTTACGAGGCCGGAATTTAGTTAGTTAATAACTATTTTATTCTCTTTTTTTTCTGGTTTTATATAGCTAGTTTATAAAAAAATTGAAGTTTTCACCCAGATTTTCACTTCAGTGTCGTAAATATCGATCAAACTGAATTTGTGTTGATAAATTTAGATTTTTCAATGCCACACATTGTTCATATGTACAGATATATGCATCCTACAACTTCGTTATGTTTTCTCATGTAGTAACTGTTCAACATTCTGACCAAATGATCAACGGATTTTTTGGCTTTTTTACAGTAATTACATGTTGATTCTTTTGGATCAAAAAATTAATTTCTATCCTAAACACTATATAGCTTTGTATTTAGGCTGCTATTTCTCGTGGGAAGCTATTGAGAAGATTCAACATTTTCATTCTCCTTACTGTTAAAAAAACAGAATACTGATTTGGAATGAGTTTTGTTTGCTTCTGTAATAAAGTAAGTAATGTTCTGAATAATCTTCATGCAAACTTTGATGAATTTTTATAGATTAGAAAAGAAATTCTCAACCTTCAAGAATTAAATCAATAATTAAGAGTTTCTTTGTGCTCGACAAAAAATATTTTTACAAGCTTTCTACACGCACCGGAGGCACGGGTATCAGGTCGGCGCTGGATTTCGCACTTCCGGCATATCTGTTATCGCTTTTAAGCTGCAGTCATCTCGTCCAGAAAGTCCAAACTCACACTACTATCCTTGGACACAGTATTTGACGAGGCTTGCTTGCAGTAGAAGGAAGCTGAACTTTCGATCCAGGATGATGTCTCGAGACAGAATTGTTGGGACGCAATATTGTGCAAAGCTATTGTTGATGACCTAAAGCGGGGTTTAACCAACACTGTTTTGTCTGTTTGCTTTCTGGGCCACAACACGGGAAGGGTGCATGGCTCCACGCATTTCCATACAGTTCATTCGGTACTTTTATGGACGACGATTGTGAGATAATTGGTGTCAGGAGATCGGGTCCCGCATGTCTGCTATCACAGGCGACGCCCGCGAATCAAATGGTTTTTCGAGCGGATATTCCTCGCGATAGTACGCTCTAATTCTTTCTCGATCGCGTCGGCATCCCGCCCATTAAGCTTTTATTAATTAACTTGTAGTTATTTACTTTGTTGTTTGTGGTTCATTGATTTTTAAAAAAAAATTTTCAAATTTATAAAATAAAAATGTACCGAAGTACACGAAAAAAATACGCCGTAGGACAGCCCGTATGGAACCGACCACACTCGAAGGCGACCCAAAGTGCAATGGATGGCCAGCGAATGGCACATTTGCCTAATTGATAACAAACATGCACGACCAGGTAAGTACTTTGCATATGCACACATTAGGAAATAGATACAACTAAATTATTAAAATGTATGGATTTTTATTAGCTTTGAGGTATATACATTTAAATAGATTATCCAATTTTTATTGAGTTTTAACATAAATGACAAATTAAGTAATTACAAATTTATTAAATTTATAAAAAGGTGATTTTTAAACACTACTTGTTTAATCCTTGATCGCTTAAATGTTTATATTCTCCATTCGACTGTATTTATGACTGTGTTTATGACATTTACATTAGTTATGACATTTACATTAGTTAACCATTATTTATTAATTTTTTAATAACCTCCGTATCAACGTGCTTTTAGGTAAGTCTTTCTTATAAGATTTTTATTTGTCATTTGGATTTATATGCAATGATAAAAATAAACTAACCTCAATGTTTAATTTGCATGGTCTTCTTGGCAAATAATTTTTCGTTTTTGTTTTCTGAAAAACAATACAAGTATTATTTAGTTTTTATTATATGTGACAGTCCGAATAAAATACACGCCGAATAATCTACACTTGTCACAAATGGCTGAAAAAATTAGAAATCTAAAAATTAGTATGAAAAAATCAATAATTGATTATTTATTTAGTAGAATCACATTATTATTTTTTATTTAAAAAAGCGTGAAACATGCGTGTAGTGAGATTATTTAAGGAACACTGGACAAAATCAAAGAAATGAAAGACTCCAACTTTGATACATCGTCAATCGAGCGGCATGAGCGATACAGGCTCACAAAATTGGGAAAGAATTTCCATTTTGAAAATGGAAAAACATATTTTCGAAAAAATGGGCTCTTTGATTCTTTTTCCAAATATGTAATGCTTGAACTGTCGGTGACCAAATCTTCTGAAAATCGCAGATTTATTCCAAAGAATTTTTTTATTATGTCGGGCCTCCGCTTATTCTACACACTGATAATGGAAGGAATTTTGCAATTCGCAAATGGATGCTCTATGTACGAAATATGGTATAAAACATGTACGTGGGAGGCCTCGTGCTCCTTGGGTACAAGGGCAAGTCGAAAGGTTAATGATTTAAAATCGATTTGTAGATTTAATCAAAGCCATAAAACGCTGGATATCGTCGGCAAGTTCTTCTCAAAATTGTTTTGGACGATATCGCGAATGCATAAGGACATCGTGTATGATTACAATAACAGCATTCATTCTTCGACAAAAAAATCCCTTTTTATAATATTCATGGGTGTTGAAAATCCTGGAAGGATTGATGAAGGGGGAATGGAGCAACTTTTAGCCTATGATTCAACTGGATTATCAGAGGCACGAGAAAGTGCATTGAAAACTTAATTATTGCTGGCGAAAAAATGATTGAAAAAGAAAATGGAGATACGACGAAGAAAATATCAATGTCGGAACGACTGTGCTTTTAAGGTCTCAAGCGTCAAATTAATTTTTAGACAGGACAACGATGCCAATGTTCGGCAGTATCCGCTGTACGATGGACTTGATGTTAATAAGTATATTGTTGTCGAGCGAAGAAATGATCTCTATGTTATCGAAAAGGAGGAACGGTGAGCGGTTACACGGATTCATATTTCTCGATTAGCTAAAATTGATTAATTTTCATAAATCCATATAAAAATAATTTTTTATTTAAATTCCGATAATTTTATATGAAAATTTTATTAGGATAACCTAAAATGGAATAACAATATTCAAACGTATAAGTTAACTGCGTAAATTGAGTGTGGTTGGGTTTTGTTTATATAATTATAAAAAGTTAATGAATTTTACATTAAAAATCATATTTTTAATATAATTAAACATTTTGTTGTGTAAATTTTTATTTCAGTAAAATTAAAAGAATGTAATTATTCGGCGTGTATTTATTCGGACGGTGACATTATATATCGTAGATCTAGTCAAATGATGTTCAGTGAAACTTTTGTAATTACAGAGGAATCATTAAAATATTCATATCTGATTTCAGAATTTATAGCAAACATAAAACCTCACTATTGGCGAAAACTTGATAATCCCTGCTTGTCGTATTATTGCTCGCGGTGTTTAGGCATAATATGAACAAATATATTGAAGATATCTTTGTCAGATAACAGTTTCTTGTCGGATTTGTGGTTTGTCGGAGAATATTGAAAATAGTGTCTCATTTTTTATTAAAGAAACTCACTTGACGAATCTGAGGATATTTCGGAAATGGCACATTTATTGGTATATATACGATTTGTTTATTTTGGGAAAATTACAGAACAATTCGTATTTTATAAGCCTCTTTTAACTACTACTCGAGCAATTGATATGTTCACAATATTAAACGATTATTTCAATATCAATAATATTTTCATTTGCCAATTGTATTGGTACATGTACAGATGGAGCCCCATATGTTTGGTCGTATTAATGGAATTGTTTCATCTGTTAAATTTAAAAATAATGAGATGATTTTATCACATTGTTTTTTGCATCGAGAATATTGACTGTAAAAACATTGCCTATGAATTTAAAATCTTTCTTGGATGATATTATCTAAATCAGTGGTTCTCAACGGTGGACGATTCTCCCCCTAGGGATGATCCGATTATTTCACCATGGGGGCGATAATTGAAATAATGAATAAATATGATATTTTTTGTTATAATTATTTAAATTTCTAAGCGTGATTTCTAGTTATCTTTATGGGTCGTGCTCAAAAAAGTCAGAATGTATAAAGATGAATATATTTCTCTTGGCTTTATTAAAGATCCTCAAGATCCTAATAAACCACTTTGCCTTCAATGGGGTGCAATCTTTTTGAATTAAGCAAGAAATCGTCTCGTTTGATTGAACATTTAAAGCGAAAATATCATAATTCAATTGGAAAAAAGGAAGACTTTTTTCTAGAATTAAAAAAGAATTTTGAAAATAAAAACACCTTACAGTCAATCTTTAATAAAAATATATCTCAAAATGTCTCTGGATTATCTTTTCATATAAAGTTGCAGAGATAATTACAAAAACTGGTTTCATTATTATTTTAATTATAAGTACTGCTCATTCGATTGCAGAAAATGTTATCCGTCCTTGTTTAAATTTATTTATAAACGATATCTTACAAAACGATTCTTCAAATATTATGAAGACTATTCCATTAAGCAACGACAACCCCACGAAAAAGAATTGATGAAATTTCTAATGAAATTGAACAATCCTTAATTTTACTTCTCAGGGAACGCAAGTTTTCAGTCCAATTTGACGAATCAGTTATCGTTGATAACCAGTCAATTTTTATGGCATATGTAAGGTATTACTTTTTATAAATACTTTTTAATACAGATATTTTGATGATGATTTTATTCTGCAAGAAGAGTTAGAATCTTTAATCACGGATACCAAAGGATTGTCAATATTCAAAATGTTTCAATCTTATTCTTAAATAATATTCCTTGGAACATATTTTATCGTGCGCAACTGATGGCTATGGTTGGAAAATATCGTGGTTTTTTAGAAAATTTAATTTGAGTAATAGAAATTTGGAAAATTCGATTTTTATGACCACACTTTTGATGACAACGATTGAAATTTATGAATTTCATTTCGAATCTTGGAACAAGATTTGAAAAAAAGATTTGAAGATTAATTATTTAAACTTTTCTGATTGGATGATTAATCCTTGGGTGCCCATTCATTATGATTCTGACGATGAATGTCAACAAAGATTAATAGAACTAAAAAACGACCAAAAACTCAAAATAAAATTTAAAAAACGAAACTAGAGTCAATCTGGACAGAAAATCTACCAAAATGAAATTCCCGAAATTATGAAAAAAATGATGCCAGTAATTTTATTTTTTCCTACATCATACTGCGTAGAGCAAGGATTCAGCACTCTGAATAGTATGATCGAAAAAAGAAACAAACTAAACATAGAAAAAAAGAGAAGACATAGAATTACACTTACGAAGAAGTATAAATTTGAAAAACTTGTCAATTTCATCAACCGCGAGGATCTCATTAAAAATCTTATTTTTTAATAAAAAATATTTCTAATATACAAAATAAAGGTTGTGAACCACTGATCTAATGACTAATAATATAAAAAGTCTCGCATTTACCTCTATTTGCGATGAAATGGGGCAAACTTTACAAATTTGAATTTGTTGAAAAAATTCAGAATCCAAAATTGTCCATAAAACTCCATTCAAGTAAGAACGTTTTTAAAAGGTCAATTCCTCAGTTTTTGGGTTATTATTTTATTTTGATTTTTCTGGAAATAGGAGTCGTTTGTCGAAGACATGACTGCCTACGTCGTTGGAATAATCGGAATCATAAAGTCAGAAAAAAGATGTTTTTGTTTTCATTAAATGCCAGAAAAATATTTTGAATTTAATTTTCTTAGTTCTAGTTCATAATTTTGATTTTGCATGACTATATTACGGTCTATGAATATTTAATCAATAATTAATTGCACCACATGACTTAAAATGTGTATCTTTCACCGGCGTGTCACGGCAGCAGCCACTTCTGCTGCAACCTGGTAAGCAAAAGAGGTGTATTCTTTGGCAGATACTCTCACTCCATGTCTGTGTTCAACTACCATGCTTTCTAGAGTCCTTTTTAAACAACAGACTGAAATATATCAAACTATAGAGCAGGGTGCGCAAGCTTTTTGGTTTGCGGCCGCATAGCATTTTTTTTTCCTTCTCTTCCACGGCCGCACATTTTTCTGCATTATTTTTTCGATATTAATATAGTAATTTTTTTTAGCCGCACTTGCGCACTCCTGCTATAGAGCAAAAAAGCACAACTTATTGTATTATCAGCATATAAACACTTCGGAGATTTGAAAGAGTTCTTTGTTCGCAAAGTAAACGAAATTTAAATTAAATGAACTATAATTAAATAGTTTGAACATGACCCCTGTTTGGGAGGGCACCCCCGCTTTCTTGGGCACTTGGGTGGCCCACCCCCGGGGTTAGACTGTATTGTTGTTTCTTGTTCTGTACTGAAAAGAATTTGTTTTAAGGAGTTTTCCTCGAAACAATACAATGAATCAACTGTATAGAATTCATCCGTTTCTTTATCATTTTCAGATTACTTCAAGTTTAATGAGCGCCGATAAAGTATTTATACTAGTTAATTAGGGATAGTTTATGTTTGCTGTTGTAATTTTTTTCAACATTCCTCTTTCTTTCTATCTTGTAAACAATATTTGTAAAATACAATTGTCTAGTAATTAATGATTAATTTGTTATTTACGACTTGAATAATTCATTTTTTAAATAATGATTTTTTAAATCAAAGAAAGTGTCAATACAGACGGTTGATTTGACTAAACAGTGGAAAAAATGTTTTAAAATACAAATTTGGTTTTTGAGAATATTTTACTTTAAATAACTCATTTGACGAAAAATTAAAATCAGTGGAAATATTGCGAGAATATAATTTCTGTCGATAAACAAAAGAACTTCAAAATGGAAATAAATAGAGGTAAAAGGATTATGAAAGTAAACTTGCCTGACATTGCTGAAAAGCAAATTTTAAAATTAATTACTTATTCTCTAATTGTGAGGATCACTAGAGACACGTTGAGATTTTGATTTCTGTAGTTTTTGAATGAAGAAATGTTTAATGAAACGGAATTCGTTTCTTGTACTAGTAGATAACTGAAATACATGGTGATTTTTCAAACTTAAATATTTTGTATTGTTGTGTGTCTAGAAAATATAAATTTTTATAGTGAAACGGAAAAGGGTCTGTAAATTTGTCTTAATGGACATAATTTTTTCATGCATTTAATTAGCAATCATTGCTCAACATATTTTCTGAATTATTTTGAATCGAATGAGCCCTGGCAACGTTTATAGTCTCATTGTGAATAGCAATCAAAAAGATTAGCTTGAATTCTTTATTGGATGATTTTGAATATTATTATTAGTAATCTGGATAATTCGAATAGTAATGTTGTCTACCTGGCAAAATACGATCATTATTCGAAATGATCGTCAGGGGTCCATACATCCTCAAAGCTCTCCTGATTTTTTATTTTCAAAATTATGTCGTGAAAGTCTCTCACTTTAAAGTTTTACAGATTGGAGATATGCTCTCACGTAGTTTTCTATAAATTACAATGTTTCTCAATTCAATTATTTTTGTAATGTTAAGTTTTAACTGGATTCTTAAATTTGATTTTAGTAGAATATAACTTTTATTATAAAAATAATATATAGTCCCACGTGGAGTCCCACGCGAGGCATTTCCCATTACTCCACGGGAAAATGGTGACTCCATCGGGGCGTTTACCGTCTCCGCGGTCAAGCCCAACGTTCCAGTTCTGTCGAAAATCCAGCTGCTTGTAACGCAGCGCCGAAATAGTCTCGTTGATAGCGGAGTGTCTGGGAGCACGGCCAGCACTCCTCCTGCATGACAGGGGATGTAGTCCTTTGGTATCGACTTTACTACCACATCGGCATTGGCCCCCCGAACAGAACATTAAGTCCCAAACGTATTGCTACGCCAATCCTCACACAGTCATTATCGAGAAGGGTTCCAGATTGGGAGCAAGGAGGGCATAAGCCACGCCCCACTTTCAGGTCTGGCAGCGGCACCGGCGAGGCGATGCTGATCCATGTAGGTCTGATTGCTTCCATTTTAGCTTTGCTGGAGATATCATCCGTACCTATTCGTACCTATTCAGCTACTTTCCTAAAACTCTCAGCAGTGACTTCGGATTAGTCTTTTCTAGGCCCAAAGATTCGAGGATCAAAAAATATGCTTCTTTTCCAAAATCTTTCTTTTTTGTTTCTTGCCTCTCAGACAAGTTGTGACTTCGGATCTCCTCCTGTAAAAACACGGATCTCCTCCAAGATCTTTGACAAAAAGGTTTGGATTTTCTAACGCATTTCTTTTGTCATCCTCCGAAGTAATTGTAAAGCAATTTCCCCCCAACGTGAGAAAAACAATCCAATTTAAGTTTTTAAACAAATAAAAAAATCATTCTTGCAGGGAGAAAATTGATTGGCTGTTTCCATAAATCCAATTTGATCATGTCTACACGTGTTTTGGTTTGTCAATCAGATGGGAAATCTATAGACAACCCCCACTAAATCAAAAATAGAAATAAAGCATCAACCTCTGGATGTCCAGAATCACTGTCAAGATTAAATAAAATAAGAAAATTAATAAATCCTAACAAATAACTCGGCTCGGATTGTCTTATATATTTTACCGATTTTTTATGTAAATTTCCCAATTGATTATTCTAATCACAGAAATAAAAGAAAAGCGTTATGTGCCAGCGGCAAGATTTCTGTGATTAGAATAATCAATTGGGAAATTAAAAAAAATTATCCCCTTTCCTGTCGTCGCAGTGCAGGGCGCGCACCCGCCATGCAGCACTTACGACGTTATTCAGAGGGGGCTCACGGCGCCGGAATTCCATCAATCCTTGAACCCGTTGGGCTTGCGAGGGGAGACGGAAAAAGAACGACGGCCTATCGACTTTCCGTTTGAGTTCGGCAAGTCTCTGTTAGGGATGCGACGTGTTCAGACACTTTCTCGGAGCTCAACATTCCTTCTTCAGCTGTCGAGGCTGGCTCAGTCTCTCGCAAAGCCGAGAAGATGAAGATTGGAAAAACAAGGAGCTCTCTGAACGGTATCTGTCACTCCCATCGCCGTCGAGACTTCCGGGGTCTCGGCGAAAAGTCTCTTTCCTTTCTAAAAAAGCTGGCCGCATGATCTCCCATAAACGGGGAGACCCACGCGAAGCCAAGTGGCTTCGAAAGGATTTCCTTGGCCATAGTACGTGGAAACTGTGTTTCCATTTACGGGCCGGAAATTAGTAGTTAATAACTATTTGTCAATTACATATAAATTCCAAAAAAAAAAAAAAAAAAATTGAAATTAAAAAATTGATTGAAATAACAAAACTGAAATATTAAATTTGCCCTACAGAAAGGGCAGGATAATGTACGAGAATTTTTTCCTTGTAGCCACTTCTTGACGCAAGAGAAATGAAAAATGACCGCATTTTAGTTTAGCCACATTCTCCCTGATTTGTAAATGTCCAGACATATAGAACAGGTGTCACCAAGTCTAATTCCAGCGTATCATAAAAACGTTTAATTCTTTTAAGAGCCGATTTTAATACCTTTGATCTTTTTTTCTTAAATCGTTTAAATTAAATTATAACCCATTCACAAAAACTTGAAATATTCTCATTTAGTGCGTCCACGAGTTGATTAAATTGAACATTTGGAGAATCTTCAAACATAGCGGTGTATACTAAATATATATGCTCTGATATTTGATCACTATGAGTTACAAATTGGTTTAAGAACTGAATGAGCTTGTGTCATATTCATCTAGCATGCGAAGATACGATTGGTTTAGAAACGACATTATGTGGCACCTAAAAATTAATATTTATTAAAATACGACAGTCAGAATATAACAAAGCAATAATTGGTAGCAGAATATTTAATGCTTTTAAATATTTATTTAATAATTTCAAATATTAATAAAATTAAAAAGAATTAATATTTTTCCATTTTAATAAAATATAAAATTAAAAATGAAGAAAAATTATAAAGCTTTCTTTTATCATAGCAAAAGACCACAGCTTCCATAAAAGCTAAGGTTTTTGACTTCTTCCTTCTTTCGGAAAAGTGACGCCATTGGAAGAGTCGCCTGTCTCCAAGACTGCGTATCGAAGCTGACGTGAGGATGTCCTCAGTGCAAGCTTTCATGTGCTCGGAATAGTCTCGAGAAGATCTGTTTCCTCATAGCACTGGGCCGTCCTCAAAACGTATGTTAACTTTGGAATAGATAGACAGTTCTCAATAAAGGGCCCAGTGGAGTATGCAAAGTTGACAATCGGTAGGATGTACGCAATTTCTTTGACGCAAGCTTCAAGGATACAGTCTCTTCTAACAGAATGAATGCATTCTTTAAGTCGATCTTGGCCAGAATTCGTTGGGAATCAATGAAAGAGTTAACAAACTCACGTAGAGCGTGGACCCCGGCCTCGGGGCCTCCTCGGATACCAACTCCGAGCTGTGTTGGTACGAAGTACGGTACAAGTGCCCCAGAACCTGCCTTCGGTAGGGGGGTAAAGGACGCACTCGAAATTGGACATTAATTCAGGGATCTGCGCTTTCAAAACTTTAGCAAGGATTGGCCCATCCGTTCGTTGCTGTATCGGGACGCTCAAAGCGTAGACGGAAAGAGGAATAGTTTTGCCCATGGAAGGGCGTCGGAGTTACTATTCGTGGTATTTCCGATCAAGGTGGCAAGACTCTCCGCAGCAAGTAACCTGGCTGCCTTCGGAATCCTAACGGGGATGTACCTACACCGTCGCAAAGGGGACAGATATCGCAGGAAATCCTCTGCATCAGAGACGGGAAGGACAAAGGGAGGTGGAAACCATCCAGGAACTACGCACGAAGGGCAATTCCACGTCTGGAGGGGAAATGGCTGCTTCCTCTTAAGACCAATACAAGAAAGATGAAAAAAATTCCCACAGGTCGAGCAATTAATTCCACGTTTCCGTCTGTTCGATTTCTTGCAAGAAAGCCATGTGGGATTATCTACTTTTTCCATGAATAGATTAGAATAGAATACAATAGGATACACAGAAATTAAGACAATACAATGAGATACACAGAAAATAAGGCAGTACAATGAAAAACAACAATGAATGTGACAAAATTACAAATGGGAAGAAATTACACCACAACAACCCAACAATATTTAGTTTGTACTCTAATTAAATAAATAATCCAGTAAATGGCACTTTAAAGCTCTCAAGTCACTATAGAAATCTATACGCTTATTTAATTGTTATTTTTTCACATTTGCCTTCTAAATACCGCCAAAATACGTTGTTTAGTATCTTAAGCTCTTTTTTAAGCCCCCAAGCTAAGATTTTGAGCTTCTTAAGAAACGAATTTAATAAAGATTGTTTTTTTCAATAAAGACAGTAATTAAAATTCAAAATAGTCACTTTTGGAAATTGACAGAATACCCGCCTCCTTTATCTTTATCAAATTTAAAGTTATCTGTCGACAGTCCAAATGGTTTTAAAACCATATTCCCTAATTCTTTTAATTTAGCTAACAAAATTAATACACCAACCCAACCCATTGCCTCTGTTTTTAATTTCTCGTTCCTGGTTTCAATCAGAGGGGGCAATTCAAAATTTCCTTTGAGAGCGACTTGGTTTTTTGGGTCGAGTTCCAACACTTTTTTGTAGTCTTTTAAAGCATCTTCCAATTTTTCGGTTTTTTCATAAAGTTTTGCCCTCAGAAGATAAGCTTTGATATAATTTGGATCAAATTCCAAGGCATTGGTACATTTTTCGATGGCTTCTGAGTCTTGGGACTAAATATTTATTTTTTGTTTAATAACAAGATATTTTAACGAGATTGCTGTGTTGTGGTATAAATTGGCTTTAATGTCAGGAAAATATTCCGAAGGACACAACTTCAAAGTTTCTGAATATTTATTTATGGCTTGAATGTATTTTTGGTTTTGGAAAAATTCATTTCCGATGCTTTTTTCTTTGAGAATATCATTTTTTAGTTTCTAGAATGTTGTTCATAATTTTACATCTAATTCCTCTGGTGATAATTCTACATTAATTTCTTCATTTATTTCCTCTAAATTAGAAGTCTCGTCAGCATCAAAAAATTCAGAAATTTCATTTTCAGAATCCATCAGTCAAAATCAAGTGCACAACAAAAACTAAATTATTAAATTATATAATTTATATTTCAAATTTATTGTGAACCTAATTTTATAATTAGATTCATGTGGAGGGTAAGAGATAATTCTTTCAGCTTCGACATGGATATAACTTAAGTCCCAAAAAGTTAATGTTATGAAATAGTCGACTTTGGTATTGCTTACATGTTAGTTAGGCTTTGAGAGGAATTTCTGTTTTTGATTATTTTGTTGAGCTGGCATTGGAAATGGGGCAGTTGAGACAATTATTATTATTTAGGCCAAACAAAATCACCGTCTTAACCATTAACTAACACGTTCAGGTGATTCCGACACTTCTCAACAGTCGAGGCATCTTTTCACAATGTTCCGACCGTGACCCCACACACTTTCTGTATGTACGGTGAATGGTTTGTGGTCCATTTCCACGATCCCCCCATTTGCCTCTACGAGGTGAATAGAGTGACTGCTGACTTTTCGGAACATGCATGTAGTCTGTTTTCATATAGCCATCCATATAAGTCGTCCAGTATTCTTTGTAGTCTTTCCTTCGCGTATTCGACATTTACATCCCTAGATGCGACAACTATGTCATCGGCATAGGAGAGTAGTATGTCATTATTTTCCATAGGAACCGGGAGATCATTCAGAAACAAGTTGAAGAGGGTCGGGGATAAAGGAGAACCCTGGGGTACACCATTGGGCAATAAGCGTGATTTTGAACTCTCGTTCCCGACGCACACTTTCCCACGACGTTCGCTCAAAAAATTCGGCAGTTGAGACAATGAAAATTGTATAAATGTTTTATCGTCCCTCAAAAAGTCAAATCACCTTTAAAATATTTATTCCCCCGATGACCTTATTTTAAATTGTTCCGACTGAGAGTTTAACCCAGATCCACCTTAATGCACACCTTTGGAATGTCGCTTGTTTAGAAAGTTTGTTGTTTCTGTAAATACAAATATTAATTTTATTTGTTTTTAAGATTTTCTTGTTGGTTGAAATACTCATTTTAAAGTATTCCTATAATTTTATTTAAAATGTCCGTTCGGATAAACATTTTATATAATTAGTAATATATCACTCAAATTATCAATCTGAAAATAAAAAATGAATTTAAAGACGTTCTTAAACTCTAATTTATTAATCATCTATTCTGGCCTATGCAGACTTGGTTCGGGTTGATCGTCTTTTTCTTTGCAATCAGAGTCGATACTTTGAGAGTTCGAAAAGAGTACTTTCATATGAATTTTATTTTTTAAATGACTTTCTACGTGTCTTATAAGTAAATTGTGAATTTTTTAAATAATTTTGTAAATTTGTAATAAGAAATTGTAGGAAAAGTATTTTAAAAATTAAAAAATGTGTTTATACGACGACAAACGGAAAGATCTTTTAAAATTATTTTTTGACTTGCAAAATAACACAAAATATTTTATCAAATAAAATTGAAGCATTTAAAATGATATTTGTGGAATGAAGAATACCGCCAATGTTTTTTGAAGTCTGTATTTTTCATTGATTTCCTCAAACTAATAGATTCAACTTTGGATATACTATCAATATAAAATACGTCATAAAAATACTTTTCATTTATAAAATGATTGATTTTAAAGCCATTTAAGTTGTTTTGAATATTTTTATCTCTCAAAAATAACTTCAGAATCTACTAAACTTTCAAAAAATGTTTACCTTTTCCACCTTCTTTGAATATTGTTTATATTTTGTTTTGAATTCAATCAAAACTTGTATTCCCCGAAACTTAATAAAAAATCTATAAATATTGAAACTTTAAAAACACAATTCAGGCTCATAATTTTTCGACCGTTTCAGAATAAAGTAGAAAAGATTTAATGAAAGGTGAACAATTTTTTCATTTTTGCCAAACTTTTCAAATTTTGTTATTTTATCCATTAAACTTGTAACGTGCCTGAGTCCATGAAAACCTGCATATCGTTTTGAAATTAATGGTGACCAAGAATACTTCCGATAACTGGATCCTGAGACAAAATACTTAGGAGAGAGAGTATATCCAGCATCATTTCTGGAGAATCTAGACTCAATAAATTAAGAATAGCAAATAATCCATCATTTTCTTTCATCTTCTCTTTGAATTGAGAGGAAAACTAAGAAATGCTAATGAATGCTTACTTTTGGATCTCCCACAATGAGATTAGTAAATATTCCGATTATATATTCTACATATAGTGGCTCAGAGCTTTTAATAAGAACATAAATAAAGGTTTCTTGCACATTATTCAGCCAATACATTGCAAATCTGGTCACATTATTACTTTGCTACAACGAATTATCTGGGTAGTTTCTTCTTTTCTTCTTAGCCATTTGTTTAAAGACTATAATTATAAATTAACTAAATTAAACAAAATAAGCCTTTCTGTTTGTCTGAAAGATATTTTACTTTCATAAAAATAGACATTAGTCTCAAAATTTCATAAATAAGGATCACTGTGCTTTGATTAATGTTGCGAAATATAACTGCAAGTTTTATCACCTCCAACATGTTTATTAAAATAGAAATTCTTTCAGATAGAGCGAATTGACACAATTCATCTTCCAAACAATTTCTAGATAACGTTAGAGTCGGTTTAGATACAAAAGGCATTCCAGTAAGTAGTGAACTTGATTTAAAGGAGGTTTGTTAATAGTTAAACATAATTTTCTCTTTTTAGGGTCGGAGAAATTGTTAGCAAAATTTTGTACAACCTTTTCCAAGAGAGCGATTATAGCCTCGAATATTGATATGTGAGTCCACTATTTGTTAGATATGATCTTGCCTGATGCTGAGATATGTTTTTTAAAATGATTGCGGCTTGTAACTCAATTTCAAAATTGTCATTTTCAGAGTAAATCAATTTGCTCAGAATAGTAATTGATTCCATTACAATTTTCTAATTCACTTACAAGTTTTTTTTACGCAGGTTTTTTCACCTTCTTCGTCTCTTCTGATAGTCATGTTATCTAGGATTTTAAGCAAGGGAGACAGGATGGCTAAATTTTCATGACGTAGAAGATGGCATAGTTTTTGAATCCCCCCAAACAATCTGAACAAACTTGAAAAAATAAATACCGTATTCTAGAAAAGAAACGTTGTTTTTGATTTGTAGCATTCAGAAGAAACTGCAAAGCACGGATCTTCGTCTCATCACAAGGGTTTGAAAGTGCGCCAACTGCATGACAGGTGTCAATAAAATCGTTTTTCTTTGACTTATTTCGAACTGGGTTTATATTATTTGTTTTCTCTGATGTTGTATTTGGAATGTTGTTAATGAAATTATTTTGACTGTATTTTGTTTGAGTAGTTGAATTCGGATTGGAATACGTACTGACAAATGAATGTCGCTCCTTGTTACGATGATTGGTGTTATTAATGAAAATTGGAGGCTTTATTACGTATAAATTACTGAAAGGTGGAGAGGTTCGAACAAGAATTGAATCCTGCATAACTCCACTACTGAGTAATCACGATTTAAAGAATATAAACTGTGGAATCAATAAGATTTATTATGACAATGAAATTGTTAATCCCGAAAGCGTAGTAAAACAAATGGGATTCGAAATTTCTAAACAAATAATACGAGTGGTTGTTAAAATCAATAATGATGAGTTTCTGTATCTTCACTCGTAATTGATGACTCATCGGATGACCTCATTTTGGTTTTTTCACCTCGGCTAGATTTGTAATTTCAAAACTTTTATCAACATAATTAAAATTTTGCAACAAATTTGTTTCCTCTCTTATCAATTAGGACATATTTGCAATTTGAGTTAGAACAATCTTAAATTCAAAAAATTATTCTTTTATTTGTTTTTATAAAATTTTGAAGAGATGTGTTTTGTTTGGGTATCAATAATCATTTTCTTTCAATTTTCATTAAAACTTAAAGAAACGGTAAAATAACATAAATCGGTAAAATAACATAAAATTTTAAATTTGGCTATATTTATTTGTTTAAACACAAAGACCGCAATAGTAACCGGACAAATAGTCATGCGATCCCGATAAACGCCACCAGGGAGCTCATCCCCGCTCGGTAAACTTTCCACGAGCCCACAACAGATCGTACTAGACGGCCGATCGATTTTGCCGCGACATTAGCCGCCAATATGGAGTTCTGCTTGATCAGATCCTCCAAAGGAACCGTTCCGGAGCGTTTGTTATCATAAATCGAACGTTCAGTTTATCTTTACGGCCTTAGTTGGGTCTCCTCGATTCTCCTTCTGACGTCTCCATGATTCATGTTTTATAAAGAAAGTTATTTTTAAAAACACATCTAGGTTTTTATACTTTTTTACTGTTTTTATACTATTTGGAAGTTTCAAATAATAATTTTCTTAACATTCTTTTAAAAGTATTTTTTAATTAATTATAAAAATAACTCTTTATGCGAAAAAATCTTAACAAATTTCTCAATCTGTGATTTTTAATAACAAAAAATAGCATTTGATAAAATTTTAAGTGATTTTTGAATACTTGAAATCAATATTATTGATATTATTATATAAAAATTTTCATAAGTAACGGATACGGATGAGTGTTTTCTATGAACATTATATAATAAAATACTATATAAGTAACTTTTGCAGAAATAGAATAAATGTGCGATTCAAGTTTATTGCCTGTTTTTAATTATAGACCAGTTTCTGTTTCTTTCAGACACAAAACCTCGAAGACGCCCTCGTATTTCAGTAAAAGAATCTGAAAAAGATGAAGTTTATTACTTTAAAAGATTTAAAAATAATGAAGTATATATATTAATTGATTTTCCTTAGTCTGCTAAAAAATGTCGAGAAAATAAACGAAGACTTCAAAAAATCGTAGAAAATCGATTGAATATGCTAAATTTTAAAATATCGCTTTGTCGTGAATATTTTTTATTTATTTATACTTCGGTAAAAAACAATTTAGACATTTTTGGTGAAAGCACACTTGCATTTTTTGACGAACCAGTCATGGCCAATTTGTTGTTCAACAAATCCAATGATTTAGATAATTTATATTCATCCCAAAAAAGTTTGATCCCAGATTACTCTTTGTGGCCAGAAAATAATTTCTACAGTTATCAAGATGATGTTGATTTTTCAAATTGTGATTCAAAATTTTATGAAATTTGAAGTT
>NW_021834570.1:0-40000 GCF_006345805.1 Octopus sinensis
CATGCTGGAGCACTGCCTTTCAGTCAAAGATATCAACCCCAGGACTTATTCTTTGCAAGCCTAGTATTTATTCTATCGTTCTCTTTTGCCAAACTGCTAAGTTACGGGGGACGTAAACACACCAACACCAGTTGTCAAGTGATGGTGGGGGGGTCAAACACAAACATACCCAAATTTACGCACACACACACACACACATGTATATATTATATATTATATATATATATATATATATATATATATACATATATATTGGTCTTCCCTTCTCGGATCTTTCCTTCTCCTATGTTTCCGACGAAGAGCTCCGCTCGAAACGTCAAACCCTCCTTCTTCCCTTCTTTCCTGAGCGGCCAATAATACTTTATTTGTTCCACGTCCTTGCGTTGTTGTATTTTGGGTTTTGTTTTCGTGTTTGGATTAACTTTATATATATATATATGAGAACGCCAAGATAGACCGTTAGCTCCTACACGCATTTTTTCTCTCCTTGTTTCTTTTCTGTGTATCTTTCTGTCGAAGAGCGATGGCTCGAAACGTAAAAGACTTGTTCTATTTCTATTCCTGAGCGCCATACTAATACAATTGTTTGTTTGTACTCCACCTGCCTTCGTCTTTTGTTTATTTTCGTAAACCTTCCCGTTATAAATATATATATATATATATATATATATATATATATATATATATATAGGTAAACAGTAAAAATAATTACAGACATGGACAAGAACATGAAACACCACAGAGACGACACAAGAACCACAGGACGGGACATTCGAAGCCCTCAGTCATCAGTCAAGAACCAGATCATCTTAGCAATTTCGGCATATATATACATATGTATTTATACATGACAGGCTTCTTTCAGTTTCTGTCTACCAAATCCACTCACAAGGCTTTGGCCAGCTTGAGGCTATAGTAGAAGACACTTGCCCGTGGTGCCATGCAGTGGGACTGAACCTGGAACCATGTGGTTGGTAAGCAAGCTTGTAATATTTTGGAAAATAAGTTTGGCAATTTTCTTGTTGGTCTACATATACCATAGTAGCTAGTACCACCACTGCAACTAGTATTTGTACTACCACCACCACCACCATAACCACAACCATTATCTCTACCAACACTACTACCACCACCATAACCACCGTCAGCACTACCACCGCCGCTGTCATCACTATCAGCACCAGAATAAACGCCACTACCAATACAACCATCTTCACTCACCCATAACCACTTACCACTCCGTAACCCCCATTACCCACTTCTGCCACCATTACCATTAGCTCCCCCCCTCCACCATCACCACCATACCCATCTACTCTAAACACATATTAAGTGTTACTGTCCTCCTCTCCTCCTCCTCCTCCTCCTCCTCCTCCTCATAATCATCATTGCCATCTTCATCTTCAGCATCATCTCCACCACCACCACCACCACCACCACTGTAGCTGCTCCTACCACCAAAGCTACCACCTCCATCACAAAACACCATTAACACCACCACCACCACCACTAGCTCTACGACTTCACCTCTACCACCACCTCAAAAAGAACCACCAAAAAAAACCACCACCACCACCACCACTACCACACCATTGAGGCCGCTGCCACCACCATCAACACCATCACCACCACCACCGACGTCAAAGCACTGAAGCCGCTATCATCCCCAAAACCACCGTCACCACCACCACCACCATCACCACCACCACCACCACCACCACCACCACCACGTCACAGCACCCCCCAAAAAACCCACCACCACCACCACCACCAAAGTCTCAGCACTGAGGCCGCTGCCCTCTCCCCCCCAAAAAAACAACCACCGTCACCACCACCAACCCTGTGTCGTCACCCACACCGTCAATAACTCATCAACATGTCACCAACATTACCTTTAACCACTCGGCTATCATCACCATCACCATCATCATCAACTCATGAACATGTCGCCGCCACCGCTACCATTGCCAGCATCATACAGGGGGTCATTACTACCACCACCACAACCACCACCACCACCACCACCACCACCATCATTATCATCATCATCACTACAACATGGTCGTCGGTCACCGGGACCCACAGCACGACCAACACCACCACCACCATAACCACCGGCAACTCCGCTGCCGCCTTCACCGCCGCCTTCTCCGCCACCGCCGCCACCACGATCACCTTCAATTGATCAACACGTCTCTGCCGCCACCACCACCACGTCACGGTCACTACTCACCGACCTCAACTTCGCCGTCACCATAGCACAATCATCAACAGTTATTCCTCACCACCGCCGCCACCGCTATCGCCCCCACCACCACCACCACCACCACCACCGTCACTATCACCAACACCATCACCGCCACCACCACTACAGCACGCGTCGTCGTCTCCGCTGTGAACGCCATCATCACCACCGTCCCTTCCACCACCACCACCACCACCACGACAAAGCAACTATTATCAACACACCCACTCCCGTCACGCTACCAATCACCGTCACCGTCTCCGCCTCCGCCACCACAACGACACAGATACTCCCCACCTCCACCATCATCACTACCCTGTAATACCACTTGTTTACTCCCACTACCCTTCCTACGTCTCCTTCAGACTCTTTTCTTTTTTTTTCTTCCTTCTTACTTTCTGCCTTTCCTGTCTTTCTCGTCCTTACTTTCTTTAACTTTTCTTTCTTTCTTTCTACCTCTCTTCCTCCCATTCTTTTCGTCCTTTCTTTTCTTCGGTTTTCTTTCCATTTTTCTCTCCTTATTTCTTCCTCCTATCTCTCTCTTTCTCTCTCTCTCTCTCTCTCTCTCTCTCTCTTTCTCTTTCTCTCTCTATCTCTCTCTTTCGCCCTTTTGATCGGAAATTTATTCTCTCCTTTTTTTTCTCGAAAAGAAAAGCTCTACATTGTATTTTGTCCCTTCTGTGTTCGGCCCTGCGTGGTTAATAAAGTTTATCTATCCCTCTATCTCTCTATCTGTCCGTCTGTCTGTCTATCTATCTATATTTATCTATCTATATCTATCTCTCTATCTCTATCTATCTCTCTATCTATCTATCTATCTATCTATCTATCTATCTATCTATCTATCTATCTATTTATCTCTCTATCTATCTCTATCTATATCTATTTATCTATATCATCCCCTCTCTCTCTCTCTATCTATCTATCTATCTGTCTGTCTCTCTCTATATCTATCTATTTATCTATATCATCCCCTCTCTCTCTCTCTCTCTCTCTCTCTCTATCTTTCTATCTATTGCCTATCTGTGTACGTACGTATCTATCCCTTCCTTCCTTCCATTTCACTTCACTTTCTTCCCACACCACCACCTCACCCGTTCACACCTTATTCTTCCCCTTCCTCCTTCTTCTTCTTTCATCTCCTCCCTTTTCCCCCCACTTCTTCCTTCTTCTTCTTCTTCCTTCCTTCCATCCTTCCTTCTTCTTTCATTCATCACTTTACAACGTGCGCGCGCTCTCTCTCTCTCTCTCAGCTTCGCTCGCTTCTCAGCCTCGTTCGTAACACTCCGGCAAAACCCGTCACATTCCGCACGCGCGCGCGAGCCTCCCTCCCTCCTTCACCACCACCACCACCACCTCGTTGTTCGACGACCACGACGACCACGACGACGACGACTACGACGAAGACCGCTTCACTCACAGACAACAACCAACAAACTCGAGTCTGGCACATGTTTGGCATTTAATAATGGCCGCTTCTCTGTCGAAGGAGTGAAATCAACATCTCCAAACCTCTCAAAACAGACCAGCTGGACCACAAAAAAAAGGCAATCACAGAAAAAAACCAAACAAACCTACAACGATACACACGTACTCCTGTTGTCATATAACCATCACTTCGCTTCTAGCACATATATTACTACTACCACCAAAAGAGCTGTTGGTATTACTACTATTGTTACCATTATACTATTACCATTTTATTATTATTATTTGCTAAAACTACATTTTACTTCTTGCCATGTGAATCACCAAAGGATATTTCATATTTTATATACATACACCCCCGAATCAACTTAAGTTCACTTTTGTTTTTCTTTACACTTAAAAAAGCCTGTCACAACTTCTCCCTTACATTTAAAAATTTTTTTCTCCTCCTCCCCTCTTTGCTTTTTGGTCGCCGTTTTATTAATTGCTTGATATAAAATCTAATAATATAATAATAATAATTATAATAATTATTGTTATTGTATAGTAATTTATTGGCTAAGTGATAGCAATCATTATTGTTGTTATCGATTAGCACACACACCCACACACACACTCATACACAAAAAAATTCCCGGCCTTGTGCTTATAAAGGAAAGGATCATTATTAATATTGTTATTATAATTAATTATTATTATTATTATTATTATTATTACTATACTACCTAAAAGAAATCATTTATCATCATTATTATTGTTGTTGTTGGTTGTCAACGCCGAAACTGGATTACACTATGTCGGATAAGAAAAAAGAGAGTTTTGTGTGAACACAAAACACCAACAACAATATCAACAACCTACAGCATATATATAAATATATATATATGTGAAGAAAAAGGAACGAAAGAAGATCGAAAAACAAAATAGTAACAACAGAATTTTGTTTAAAAATATGAAGGAATGTTGTGGATAAGGATAATTAATCGATGCAGGCCAAAAAGCGCTACTTTATAGTGACTACATTTGGAATTGCACTTATTCTCATATTTGGATTTCTCAAGGATCATCATGGCGATATCTCCCTGTTACAAGGGAGAGAAAGTGCTAAGATCCGCTCTTTCATGGACGAGGACGATGATAAATTCGACGAAGATTTGCACATATCGGCCAAACAGCGACGGACACACAAGTCCTCGTTGTTCAACAGACCACAGATTAAGGGTAAATACCAACAACATAACAACGCCTTCTTTAATAAAGACTGTCGGATGGGAACATGTTTTAATTTTAGTCGCTGCAAAGTGCATGGATTTCGCGTATACATATACCCCGAACTTGAAAGGGTGTCGAGCACTTACAGCAAAATTCTTACTGTCATACGAGAATCTAGGTACTATACGCCGGACCCGGCTAAAGCATGCATATTTGTGCTATCTATGGACACTTTGGACCGTGATGTTCTAAGCCGGGATTATGTTAAGGACGTACAAGGGAAACTAAACAAACTGGATCTTTGGAATAATGGACAGAATCACATCATATTTAACCTTTATTCAGGGACTTGGCCTGACTATGCCGAGGACTTAGGGTTTGATATTGGACAGGCGATGTTGGCCAAAGCTAGTATATCGAGGTCCAATTTTCGAACGGGTTTCGATGTGTCTATTCCGTTATTTGCTAAGGATCACCCCTTGAAAGGTGGAGAGCCTGGATATCTCCATGTTGCGTCCAACAGTATCCCGTCGACACGACAGTATATTTTATCTTTTAAAGGGAAACGTTATGTCATTGGTATCGGATCTGAGACTCGGAATTCCTTATATCATATTCATAATGGTAGGGACATCGTACTGTTTACCACATGTAAACACGGAAAAGACTGGCAGAACTGGAAAGATGCACGTTGCGAAAAGGATAATGCAGAGTTTGACAGGTAAGGCCTTTTTGACTACCTGTGTTTTTTTATTTTGTTTCTACAAATGTTTTTTTTTTAAATCAAAGCCTTTATTCATTTAAACACACAAAGCAGGTAAAAAATAAAAATGTCTTGCATTGCTATCACGTATATACATACATTTACGGGTAGGTATATATATCTATATATATAGCTACATATATAAACCGATGTAGTGTATATACACCCCTATAACTAAAAGGTTACTACCATTTAAAAGCTAACATTTAGAAACTTGGAGCTTTCCCCTCAAGGTACCCCGGGTTATTTTATTGCTACACATCTCAGAATTTCCAGTAAAATTCTAATGAATGGTTTTTTTCTTCCTCATTTTTCGAAATTCTTCACTTTTTTCATCATTTTCTTGTATTTTGTCCTGGGTTTTTCATAAAATCTGAATCTGTTTCATGTAACGAAACGAACTCCTTTTACTAATACTTTAATAAATTACTACTGTGGTTGTCAAGGTTTTTTTTTTTAATTAATTAATTAATTAATCATCTGTTATTTTTGGTTTTATTTCTGTATTATTATCTTGAGTTTTAGCCTGTTTAATATTCTGGAATTTCTATGTTTACATCTTCGTCAATATTTACATCAGGTGTAAAATATTTTCGACTACCGAACGAAGATAACCTCGTTTACTACTAGACTCAGGGTTTTATGGAAAACATGGATTGTGCATCACAGACGGAACGTCGTACAACAACGAAGAAAACATCTTCAGTGAAAATTAACCCAGTAATTTCTGTATGGCAATAATAATGACGGACGATATAATAATAATATTATTAATATTAATAATAATTAGTTCAGTAATTATGATCGTCATAGTTTCTATATTTTAGCACACACGTGCAGAATATCATCCTTTTGTAAGCAATGATAAAACAGAGCTATAATTATTCATATATATACATTTGTATGTTTTACATATGAATTCTATACAAGTAAACATCAAATTTTGTATACCAAAACACATTTCACTGTAGCAGTACATTATATATATATATATATATATAAATATATATATGTGTGTATATATTTGTATATACGGGTGTATGTGTGTGGCCAAATATGAATCAGAAATAGGTTCTTAGCTAAAAGGGGGTAGTTAATTATAAAATGATAGTTTTTGTGGCTTTAATTTACTGTTAAACTTTCAATTAATTGTCGATATTAATTGTTGCCAAAATAAACAACTTGGTATTAATAATTACAGTTCAAAAAATTTCACTGTCGCCGCCTTGTTTTCTATTTTTTTTATTATCCGCAGTCAATTTACTTGTATTTATTTTACAACTGAGATGAAAGCAAGTGCTTTATTTAATTTCTTACAACATTGTTCTTTGAAATTAATTAAGGAACCCTTCCTTGCGTTTAAGTAATTGTTTAGTTATTTATAATTATTATTATTATTATTATTATTATTAGATGTTAATTCTTAGATCTTTAATGCGAAATTAACTTTTCCGGAAAGGGTACATAAATGTTTTTATTTGACCCTTTCTATCAAAAATAAGGACACGAAAAAAGTATGGCTTGCGCTTTGTCTTAAATATATATGTCTATGTGTCTATATATATATAGATGTCTGTGTGTGTATATATATCTGTATGTCTGTATATATATATATATAATATATATATATACACATACATACATACATATATTTCTGGATGTCTCCTCTCTCTAAACGTTCGGCATCTACCCCTGTATTTTAGGGTTAAATTCTTTGGGTGTAAACACTACTCGCTTCTCGTACATGTATATAATACGCGGCTACCTTGATCAGTGACTTAGTAGAGAGAAGGGCTTGTGTGTGTATATGTGTTTGTGCATGTGATTTGAGGGAGGTGTGTTCGCTATTTCTTGCAGGTTGTGTGTAAGCAACCGCGTAGACTTGACTAGAATAGCTTGTCTTGAAAATGTTATCACACGGTCAGTGTGTGTGTGTGTGAGTCAGTGCGTGTGGACGTAACGAAGGGATGGTCACGCTTGGCTTTCTTTTGATCATAAACCTGGGTGAATAAACAAGTCACTAGTTTCTCACGCACAGGTGATACGCAGTACTGCCTACTCTTGAATATATACTATATATACATCACTCTCATCTATCTATCTATCTATCTATCTATCTATCTATCTATCTATCTATCTATCTGCCTGTCTGTCTATCTATCTATCTATCTATCTATCTATCTATCTATCTTTCTATCTATCTGCCTGTCTATCTATCTATCTATCTATCTATCTTTCTATCTATCTGCCTGTCTATCTATCTATCTGTCTACATGTGTGTATGTATATCTTTGTACGCACACACATAAAATGCATACTTCCTACTCAAAAACATACACCACTCACACATACATACATAATACACATTTCTAACGCACATATACACCATGCTCTTTACATTCACACACACACACATGATTCTTCTTACACAGATTAAACACATCATTAACATACACACACATAATACATGTAACACACAAACATACCATTTCATAAAAACACACATACATAACATCTCATATATATAACATCTCTCTCTCCACACACACGCACACACATATATATAGCAGTGTACGTACACTTTGCTCACCTATATATATGTGTGTTTGTGTGTAATCATAAGATATACACTTCCTACACAAATATGCATCACTGCTATATATATATATATATACATACACACACTTAAATGACACTTATTTTGCACACACATGAAACGTAAATCATTCTTCTATACATACATAAACACACACAAACATACTACCTACACAACATACAACACTTCAATATACACACACATATACACAGACACACACACAAACATCCTCTTACCGGAAACTGCTTGCTTTCTGACTGATTTTAAAGTGGGGGATTGTATTTTTTTGTGGTCATACAAGAGTCGGTTATTTATATCTTCCTTGCTTCCCCCTATTAAACTGGGATTGCCTTTTTTTCTTCTTCTCAGCAAGCACCTTATCCCTGTGGTACGTTGCAAACAGACTCTGATTTGGGGTACATTAAACGCTGATTGATTTTAGGCGGGCATCTTACAGATTCTGGGTTTCTTTACAATTTATCACTCATCATATCTATCTATCTATCTATCTATCTATATATCTATCTATGTGTGTATATATTTGTATGTGTGTGAGCATATATATATGTATATATATATATATCCTTCATATATACGCTACTTTCGCATTATACTGCCTCTTCATAAACATACTACTCTCTCTCTCACACACACACATATATCTGTATACACGTATGTAAATACACAGACATGAATATATGTCAAAGTGTATGAATTTAACAAATGCATGTACCTACACATGCATGAGTGTATATATATATATATATATTATCACATACACACGCGTATATATGCATGTGTGTGTGTATGCGTGTGAGTATATACGTAAAACTCACACAAGCATATCCTTATAATTTTATACACACACACACTAAGGCCCCATGTAAACACACGGAATAATCCCCGTTAATCGGGTTTCCAATCTCTATTGCACATGTAGATCCCTATATTGTGTTTATATTTATCCAGGAGTGGTTGTGTGGTAAGTAGCTTGCTTACAAACCACATGGTTCCGGGTTCAGTCCCACTGCGTGGCACCTTGGGCAAGTGTCTTCTACTATAGCTCCGGGCCGACCAATGCCTTGTGAGTGGATTTGGTAGACGGAAACTGAAAGAAGCCCGTCGTATATATATGTATATATATATGTATGTGTGTGTGTCTGTGTTTGTCCCCCTAGCATTGCATGACAACCGATGCTGGTGTGTTTATGTCCCCGTCACTTAGCGGTTCGGCAAAAAAGAGACCGATAGAATAAGTACTGGGCTTACAAAGAATAAGTCCCGGGGTCGAGTTGCTCGACTAAAGGTGGTGCTCCAGCATGGCCGCAATCAAATGACTGAAACAAGTAAAAGAGTATGTACCCCCCCCCCAGTACCTCAGGTATTTCCCTACATACATCCATCCATCTCGTTGTCATAACTAGCGTCACCATACTCTCTCTCTCTCTGCGCAGGCGTGGCTGTGTGGTAAGACGTTTGGCTTCCCAGCAACACGTTCCCGGGTTCGTTCCTCCCGTGTGGGTACTTGGGCAAGTGTCTTCTTCTACCATATAACTCTGGGCCGACCAAGCACTTGTCAGCGGATTATGGTCGACGGAAACGGAAAGATGCCCGTCGTACAAATGCGTATAGCTTACATGCGTGTGAATCTTTGACACCCGTAGTTGGTTTGTTTACGTTCCCGTAACAAATTACAAGAATAGAATATATATATACACGTGTGTGTGTGTTTATATGAATCAGTGCTTCTAAGTCTTTCCAACTGAGTAGAATATACTTCGATGATGATGAGGTCTAATACGATCGAAACGTGCCCCTTTACTGTCACCAGTTGACCCCAGGTTCGCTCTTACGGTTGTCCACATTATCTAAAATAGCTTTACATCAAATGGTTTCTATCTTATTATAGTTGTCTTCTCTGCTTGTTTTGAAATTTGAAACACTTCTGGTGGGAGTTTTTATGTACTAATCGCGTGGATATTCTCACGAGCTAGGGTTCTGTTTGTGAAGTCGCTAAATGTCAGTCCCAAATACACAAACTGTGTGTTTAATGTATAGGCATTCCTATACAATAGCGTCGGAAATTACCCAGCCGCTCAGTTACTACGGACAGAGGTTTAAACAAACTTTGCGTGTATGTGTACACGCACATATATATCTAGTTGTGTGTGTGTGTATGGTTTAGCCCAAGTCCGTTTCGATGGTGCAGTCATACGATCAAAAGCTCTCCAAGCGTGAACATTGCACATAATGTGTGTGTGTGTATATATTTTTGTGCATGTGTGTATATACACTACGAGTTGAATTTAAGAAAGGTTTTGGTATTTTTAGCAATTTCAATACACCTTAAGGGACTCCTTGTTAGTTCAACATATATATATATACACATACATACATACTCATTCACTGCTGCCTATGCATCTATATATATACATATAAATATATATATATATACACATACACACGCTCACTTATCTTCTGAAGGCTAGATCACATTTATATAAAGGTTCTCTCTTTGGTTCGTGAGGGTTTCTGTAAACCCAAATAATAGGGCATTCTTGACACATTTCTCTCCATCCACCTCGATCAGCTACGAACTTCTCTTGTTATTCTCTGTGTACACGCCTTCCAACATGTATATATATATATATAATAATCATCATCTCAAATTCGTTTATGTGCTTCTGTAAGATCGACACAGGTCATTCCATGACTGCATAAAATGTATGTGTCTATATACATACACACACGTACTTTGAATAGCTGTACATCGTCTATGTATATATATATATATATACACACATTGTTCTACATAGCAATACTGCGAGTGGTGTATAGTTAAAAAGATACTGTACTATTTATATAATCTATGTTTGTGTGTGCATGTATACACGTGTATATATATATATATATATATATATAACAGGAAAGATCCTAAATTATATATATATATATGTTTATGTATGTATGTGCGCACGCATGCGTGTGTATTTTTTTACTGTTCAAGCGCGGTGGCTGCGACCATGCTGGAGCACCGCCTATGTAATTGACACTGCTTCTATAGCTCTGCCCCTTCACTCCTTTGTAGTTTTTTTCTTATGAATGGCAGTTGACCCCGTTTTACTGTCGGTTGCGTTTCTTGCGGCCGCTATCTCTTGCCATCGCAAGATACTGTACCCAGGTGCTCTGTACGTACACACAGATCAAATATACATACATGCATATGTGAGTGTTAAAAGAATACTGAAAAAATGTAATGTCGTCTGCGGGATTCGAACGCCGAATCTGGCGTATATATGCAAGCACTAGTCACTCCACCAAAGCGACATCACAGCTTTAACGTCCACATTAGAAAGAGTTTAAACTTAAGCAGCTCTGTCTGTGTGTATGTATATATATGTGTGTCTGTGATATATATATATATATATTATATATATATATATACATATATATATATGTAATTTTGGGGTTGTGGTTACGGGTCAAACCCAACCGTGGCCATGCCATGATTTTCTTCTTTTATTTTTGCTGAGGAGTTAAGTTCATTTAGGATTACATTATTTATATGCTTTAAGGCAAGCGAGTTGGCAGAATCGTTAGCACGCCGGACAAAATGCTTCCTGGCATTTCTTCCGTGTTTCGGTTCTGATTTCAGATTCCGTCATGGTCGGCTTTACCTTTCATTCTCTCAACGCCGTGACCCCTCTCCACAGAAATTTCAGGCTTTGTACCAACAGTAGAAAGGATTAAGGATTATTTAAGGTCCCTTATTTTTTTTTGAGACTGTAAACGTTGTGATTTTTTTTAGGGCAATTTCTCTGCTACATCTTGGACATCAAGGACCACATAGAGGCACACCGTATACATGTGTGAGTGTGTACGGTGTTGTGTGTGTGTGAATTTCATTTCTACAACCCCATTCATAATTCGTTCAATGGATAATTTTACAGGTTTCTGCATTCATTCTTGCTATCGTCACATTCTACACCTGTAAATTTGTGCTATACGCGTACGTAAGGTGTATGTATGTGCGTGCATGCATGTGTGGAGGGTGGGTAAGAAGCTTGCCTCCTAACCGCATTGTTCCGGGTTCAAGCGTACTGTGTGGCACCTCGTGCAAGTTTGCCAGTGCACCAAAGCCTTGTGAGTGGATTTAGTAGACGGAAACTGAAAGAAGCCTGTCGTATATATATATATATATATATATATATATATATATATATATATATATGCGTGTGTGTCTGTCTGTGTTTGTCCCCTTAGCATTGCTTGACAACTGATACTGGTGTGTTTATGTCCCCGTAACTTAGCGGTTAGGCAAAAAGAGACCGATAGAATAAGTACTGGGCTTACAAAAGAATAAGTCCCGGGGTCTATTTGCTCGATTAAAGGCGGTGCTCCAGCATGGCCGCAGTCAAATGACTGAAACAAGTAAAAGAGTATATATATATAGAGAGAGAGACAGATAAAGATAGATATGGCCTGTCCATGGGGTTACCCTGAATTTCACGTATATATATCTGGTGATACAGATAAGAAAATAGGACTGGAAACGCGTATGTGTGTATGTAGCTAGTTGTGTCACTGCTGCATTATAGCTTATATGCAATATTTATGTAGACCAAGTTCTGAGATGATTACGTATTATAAGTACCAGATATAGCCAAACATTTAGAGATTTTGACTGCTATACCTAACATCTCTAGCAATTACATAAGCGGCTCCCATATTAGCTCGTGTGTGACCCTGTTGTTAAGCGCAGTCTCTGTCTCTCTCTCTCTCTGTATATATATATATATATATTATATGTAGAAAAATACAAACTGGGACAAGAACGTAAAACATTTAGAAGACGATACAAAAAACACGGACGGGACATTCGAAGCCTTCAATCTTCAGTCAAGAACCGGATCATCCTCGCAATTTCGGCTGATTAATCTTGATATATATATATACACACTCAAATTCCGCCGAGGTCGACTTTGTCTTTCATCCTTTCGGGGGTCGATAAATAAAGTACCAGTTTCGCACTGGGGGGGGGGTCGATGTAATCGACTTAATCCCTTTGTCTGTCCTTGTTTGTACCCTCTATGTTTAGCCCCTTGTGGGTAGTAAAGAAATATATATATATACATACTCACACATACACACATTGTTAAATATAAAGAGCACTTTATAAGCCGTATATATATAGAGAATATATATATCTGGTTAGCCCTAGGTCACAACTGGTCAATGATGATCAAAGGCGTTCCAGCAATGACTATCCTGATCATATTTTCCGACAGGGTGTATCTCGGACTCTTACTAAACGTTATCAAATGTGTCGTTCCCGTTTAAAGAAGGTAGGGTGTTTGACATGTGCTTTAAAGGAGGTTTATACTGCTATTTCTAGCAACCTACCACGTAAACGCACCCTCGTTGTATGTACGTATATGTTCTTGTATTCATATATGCACGGGTTTGCGTGTACATATGGCCTTTCTCCCTCTATTAATATTTGTAAATAGTTACAGATATTTGTATGCCTCTCTCTTTTCTTCTCACATTATTCTCTAACCATCTGTCAACACGCACGATTTTGGGAAGTACAATAAAGAAAAAAAATCTGGTTTGCTATATTTTTTTCCTCTCCTGTAAATCTGGAAACCGTGTTTTCAACTACCCTACAATGTATTGACCATTTACATATGTGGCACCTCCGAGTGGGGACCCTGTATGCCGACGTTTGACCACCTTACCCTACTGTCTGTTTCTCCCCCCCCTCTCTTTCTTTCTCGCGCGCACACACACAGGGTTTGTAACAATGAAATCAAACTAAATTATATTTTGAAAATATTTAATACGTACGTTTCAGATCTTGCTTAGTAATAAATGTATAATAGGAAATAGATCTCCTTATGTACACCTTTCTTCAGTTAATACATTTCACTATGTATGTATGTACATACGTACATATATATAATTTTTACTATCTTTTACTCTTTTACTTGTTTCCGTCATTTGATTGTGGCCATGCTGCAGCACCGCCTTTAGTCGAGCGAATCGACCCCAGGACTTATTCTTTGGAAGCCCAGTACTTATTCCATCGGTCTCTTTTGCCGAACCGCTAAGTGACGGGGACGTAAGCACACCAGCATCGGTTGTCAAGCGATGTTGGGTGGGGGGGAACAAACACTACCTTGCTTGAAAACGAGTGAAGGTTGGTGACAGGGAGAGCATCCAGCCTTAGAAAATCTACCTCAACAAATTCCGTCCGACCCATGCAAGCATGGAAAAGCGGATATTAAAGCAATCATGGTTATGCATACTTGTATTACAATACATCCTGTATATGCACCCCACCTACACACACATTAAATGTGTGTATGTATATATAAAATACATCCCTATACACTCCTCAGGCACGTGAAATTGAAGCACCTTATAGGCATTATTTTAGTACAAAGTCTTCTCAGTGACAATAAGCTGCTGATAACATTAAGGAAATTGTTTGAGCTGTCAGTAATTTCGATAACAATAACCTGTTGCTAACATTATCCTTGTTATAAATGGCCTCTCCTCTGTGTGTGTGTATGTATATGCATATATACTGTGCATGTATGTGTATTGATGTATGTATGTAGTATTGTGCAGGTGTGCACAAATATATATACATACACATGCTTGATATGAACATGTAAGTGTATGTGTGTGTGTATATATATATATATATATATATATATATACAAACACACACATATAGCACACATGTGTACTCTCTCGTACACACATACACATGTATACACTCATACACACAAAAAGCCCCAAAGCGGGTTTTTAGACCAGTATTTATTTCCAAGCCATTATTTATAGCTTATCTTGCTTCAAGTTCCAACGTGCCTAAAATGAAATATTTCATGCTTTTTTGAAGTATATGAAGCCTTCACATTTCATTCTGAGTTCAAATGCTGTCGAGGCTCAGTTAGCCTTTCCATCTTTTCAGGGTCGATCAAATGAGTACCAATTGAGCACTGGAGGGGAGAGGTCGATGCAATTGACTTTTACTCCTGGGCAGGGCTATAAAAATTGCACCCCCTCTGCCAGGCCATATCGAACCTGTGTAGCAGAGTAGGCTCATCAAACCAGTATTACCTCAAGCTCAAATTTAAGGCCTCCACATCAGGATGTGGTTTGGTGGAGAGAACACGCTAAGGCCTTTGTCCAACAGTGGACTGAAGATGGACAATCAATCTAATCCAACCCCATATGTGTTCTATATATGTATTCTATTCTCTTGTAGAGGTAACCATATTTAATATTATGTGTGTATAAAATATACATGTATATATATATTTATAGTGGAGGTACGTGACTTAGTTGGTAGGGTGCTGCACCCATGATCGTAAGATTGTGGTTTCGATTCCTGGACTGGGTGACGTGTTCATGAGCAAAACACTTCATTTCATGTTGCTCTAGTCCACTCGCCTTGCAAAGGTGAATAACCCTGAGACAGACTAGCATCCCATCCAGGAGCAGGGTGGGATATTATACATTACAGAATCCGGTGGGGATGAGATGGGGACCGGCCCTATGAGCCTCTGGCTCAGAAAAGACCATTGATCTTTTTGATATATTCTACACATGTATTCAGTCTTCTTATCTAAGTATCAATACTTTGTGTGTGTGTGTATGTATATATATATATATATATATATATATATAATATATATATATATACAAACACACACATATAGCACACATGTGTACTCTCTCGTACACACATACACATGTATACACTCATACACACAAAAAGCCCCAAAGCGGGTTTTTAGACCAGTATTTATTTCCAAGCCATTATTTATAGCTTATCTTGCTTCAAGTTCCAACGTGCCTAAAATGAATATTTCATGCTTTTTTGAAGTATATGAAGCCTTCACATTTCATTCTGAGTTCAAATGCTGTCGAGGCTCAGTTAGCCTTTCATCTTTTCAGGGTCGATCAAATGAGTACCAATTGAGCACTGGAGGGGAGAGGTCGATGCAATTGACTTTTACTCCTGGGCAGGGCTATAAAAATTGCACCCCCTCTGCCAGGCCATATCGAACCTGTGTAGCAGAGTAGGTCATCAAACCAGTATTACCTCAAGCTCAAATTTAAGGCCTCCACATCAGGATGTGGTTTGGTGGAGAGAACACGCTAAGGCCTTTGTCCAACAGTGGACTGAAGATGGACAATCAATCTAATCCAACCCCATATGTGTTCTATATATGTATTCTATTCTCTTGTAGAGGTAACCATATTTAATATTATGTGTGTATAAAATATACATGTATATATATATTTATAGTGGAGGTACGTGACTTAGTTGGTAGGGTGCTGCACCATGATCGTAAGATTGTGGTTTCGATTCCTGGACTGGGTGACGTGTTCATGAGCAAAACACTTCATTTCATGTTGCTCTAGTCCACTCGCCTTGCAAAGGTGAATAACCCTGAGACAGACTAGCATCCCATCCAGGAGCAGGGTGGGATATTATACATTACAGAATCCGGTGGGGATGAGATGGGGACCGGCCCTATGAGCCTCTGGCTCAGAAAAGACCATTGATCTTTTTGATATATTCTACACATGTATTCAGTCTTCTTATCTAAGTATCAATACTTTGTGTGTGTGTGTATGTATATATATATATATATATATATATATATATATATATAGGTGCAGGCATGGCTGTGTGGTAACAAGTTAACTCCCCAACCACATGGTTCTGGGTTCAGTCTCACTGCATGGCACCTTGGGTAAGTGTCTTCTGCTATAGCCTCTGGTCAAACAAAGCATTGTGAGTGGATTTGGTGGACGGAAACTGAAAGAAGCCTGTCATATATATTTATGTGTATCTTTGTGTCTGTGTTTGTCCCTCTCTGCTGCTTGACACGCAGCGTACTTCGCGGTTCGGCAAAAGAGACCGATAGACTAAGTACCAGGCATGAAAAAGAATAAGTCCTTCAAGGCAGTGCTCCAGCATGGCTGCATTCAAATGACTGTTTCAGTCATTTGACTGCAACAAGTAAAAGAATAAAAGTATATATATATATATTTATATATATATATAAAGCTGAAGTTGTCTGTGTATGGCAGGTTTGGTAGCCTTCAACTAACACTATCTCCTCCGAGACCCTGCGGCACAAGTTGACCAAAATTGAGAGTATGATAGAAGAAGGCTTGCCCTTCATTCCGTAGAAGAAAAAATTCAAATCCGACCATGTTAATTTCAAAAATTATTTACATCAAAAAGGTGCTTTTTTCCTATGAAAATCCCTATTTTTTAATGATTTTTTGACTGCTGTGTCGCCATTTTACGGTGTATTTCAACCAGAAAAATGTTCACTTCAAGAGAATAACAAGCTACATAATGCAAAATTTTTACTTTTCAAAAATTCCAATTCTAAAGTTGTGGTAATAAACCCGAGCAACGCCGGGCGATACTGCTAGTATATATATATATATATATATATATACCTGAGTAAACACATAAATGTGAAACAAGGTGGAAAAAAGAGTACTCAAATACCAGTGGTAGAGTAATATGCTTTATTTTAAGCAGCAGAAAATTCAACAAAATCTGTTACTCTGAGTTTCTCGTTGCCGTTCATCAGACAGTTTTATATATATATACCTGAGTAAACACATAAATGTGAAACAAGGTGGAAAAAAGAGTACTCAAATACCAGTGGTAGAGTAATATGCTTTATTTAAAGCAGCAGAGTAACAGATTTTGTTGAATTTTCTGCTGCTTTAAATAAAGTATATATATATATATATATATATATATACATACATGCACGCATATACTTCATCTCCATTGTATCAACAAGTGACAATCTACTCAAGTTTCACTCTGACAACTGGCTGATACGGTATGCCTGTAGATATATGTGTGTGTGTGTGTGTATATATATATATGTGTGTGTGTGTATATGTATGTATGTATGTATGTTTAGGCATTCCAGTTACTCGAATCCAGCAGCCGTTGAAGTTTTGCACTCCCAAACTTTAAAATATGTGAGAAACTAAACCAGCTACAGCAACAACAACAAGAAGAACGGCAGCAGGGTATTAAGAGCACATTTCAGTGATTATAAAGAATAGATTTCTCATAACGGATCTTAACGACTACGTTATTAATTAAAATTCTGTTTTTTGGTGGGTGCTACTTTGCTGCTGCTTCGTCTCGAGTCAGACTGCACACACACACCCACAGATGGCATTTGGTAGCTGACTGGAAGCCTGTCCCAAAGTCCTCTGACTATGTTCTTTGGTGGTGGTCATGGCAGCTGTGTTTTCTCTTTTATCTGTTTCAGTCATAGGACTGCAGCTATGCTGAGGCGCTGACCCCAGAGGGTTTCATTTGTTTAAACCAAACCCTGTATCACCCTGACAGTTTCTTTTGTCAAACGTTATTGGGATGTTAATAAACCAACACAGCCAGGTGGTAAGTAGCTTGCTTACGAACCACATGGTTCTGGGTTCAGTCCCACTGCGTGGCACCTTGGGCAACTGTCTTTTACTATATAGCCTCGGGCCAACCAAACAAAGACTTGTGAGTGGATTTGGTAGATGGAAACTGAAAGAAGCCCATCGTATATATGTATATGTTTGTGTGTCTCTGTTTGCCCCCTTCCCCCCCCAACATCACGTGACAACTGATGCTGGTGTGTTTACGTCCCCGTAACTTAGCGGTTCAGCAAAACAGACCGATAGAATAAATACCAGGCTTAAAAAGAATAAGTCCTGGGGTCGATTTGCTCGACTAAAGGCGGTGCTCCAGCATGGCCAAAGTCAAATGACTGAAACAAGTAAAAGAGTAAAAGAGGTGCTTTTCCTGTCACTTCTTATAATGCACTGTAGATTCATTTTAAAAGCTGGATTGTGTTTGTGTATCACCGTCATCGTCATTGCTTAACATCCATTTCCCATGCAGGCAAGGGTCGGACAGCTTGGCACGCTTTCGGTTTTTTTAACCCTTTAGCATTCAGATTATTCTGTCTGATATACTCTTTACTCTTTTACTTGTTTCAGTCATTTGACTGCGGCCATGCTGGAGCACCGCCTTTAACCGAGCAAATCGACCCCGGGACTTATTCTTTTGTAAGCCCAGTACTTATTCTATTGGTCTCTTTTTTGCCGAACCGCTAAGTGACGGGGACGTAAACACACCAGCATCGGTTGTGAAGCAATGCTAGGGGGACAAACACAGACACACAAACACACGTATATATATATATATACATATATACGACAGGCTTCTTTCAGTTTCCGTCTACCAAATGCACTCACAAGGCATTGGTCGGCCCGGGGCTATAGCAGAAGACACTTGCCCAAGATGCCACACAGTGGGACTGAACCCGGAACCATGTGGTTGGTTAGCAAGCTACTTACCATAATCCTTATTCATTGACATTGATTTGAATTAATCATGCACTTGCACTCCCCATCACTGGTGATATATAATGATGATGATGATGGTGTGTGTGTGTGATACAAAAACTTGAAAAGTAACAAGGAGGACAAGGTAAGGAACAAACAACACCAGGTTTTCACTCAGGAAAAATTACAGCTCCTTAACATTTCGAGCATCTGCTCTTCTTCACAAAGAATAGACGAGAGAGTACCTGAACACTTTAATCACCACCATTTAACTTTTTGCACCTCTGTTGGACTAAAAGTTCTTTCAAGGTGTTGCCCCAGCATGGCCACAGTCTAATGACTAAAACAAGTAAGAGAGAAAAGAAAAAAGAAAATAGGTAGATAGGTATGTTGATAGATAGATAGATGGGTAGCTAGAGGATAGATGGATGGATGGATTAATAGATAGACAGACAGACAGACTTATGGAAGGATACATAGATAGTTGGATAGGTTGAGAGAGAGATAGAGATAGATAGATAGACTAACAGATTGATGGTTGGATACATAGATAGGCGCAGGAGTGGCTGTGTGGTAAGTAGCTTGCTAACCAGCCACATGGTTCCGGGTTCAGTCCCACTGCATGGCATCTTGGGCAAGTATCTTCTGCTACAGCCCCGGGCTGACCAATGCTTTGTGAGTGGATTTGGTAGACGGAAACTGAAAGAAGCCTGTCGTATATATGTATATATATATATGTATGTGTGTGTGTTTATTCTCCTAGCATTGCTTGACAACCGATGCTGGTGTGTTTACATCCCCGTTACCCAGCGGTTCGGCAAAAAGAGACCGATAGAATAAGTACTGGGCTTACAAAAAGAATAAGTCCCGGGGTCGATTTGCTCGACTAAATGCGGTGCTCCAGCATGGCCGCAGTCAAATGACTGAAACAAGTAAAAGAGTAAAAGAGTAACAGATTGATGGCTGGATACATAGATGGATAGGTTGATAGATGGATGGATAGATAGACAGACAGATAGACAGATAGGCAGCGATGGATGGATAGGTAGATAGAGTAAATAAAGGTGGTGAAGTGTGTGTGGGGGGGGCTAAACCCCTCCCTTTTTTACAGTATATTCCTGTCTATATTATCAGTGCTGATAATCAGCAGGTTTTTAAGTCCTGAGTAATTTTCCAAAACTTTGCCCTACTTCACAGGAAACCAGCCCTTACCTCTCTCTCTCTTCCATTTTTTTTTTCTTCTGGGTTTTCTTCTGGGGGAAGGAGGAAAGAGAAAGAGAGTGAGAGTGAATGAGACAATGTGGGACCTGACTTGGGCTAAAATAAATAAATAAATAAAAGAATAAAAATGGATATAAGCATAAAAAAAGTTGTGTGTGTATATTGCTGACTTGACTGTTGTTGTGTAGTTAGTACTGAGTGTTAACTGAATATATAGCAGGTTTCTGAATTCATTTGCCAGGGTGTGTATGTGCGCTGGGTGTTGGTTAAGCTGGCTATATCTTCATCTTAATCTCTTGTGTATGTATGTATGTGTGAGTGTTTGTGTATATTATAGGTATGCCTTCTCATCTTCCCACCCTTTTCTTCTCTGTCTTAGTGTGTATGTACGTGTATACACACATATATGTGTGTATGTCTGCCTTCCAATTGCTGTTTTTACTGAGATCTCCCTTTTTAGTAGAAGAAATAGCTATAACTCTTTGACTGTTATTTCTAAATTCGGTATGTGGTAAGGCAATTCGTTGCTAAACCCTTTATTGCTTAGTATTACTATATATATATATATGTATTATATAGATAGATAGATATACACATACAAACATCATAAATATTTATACATACTGATTCACTGTATTTCTCTCTCCCCACTCCTATGTGTGGATGTGTACATGCATATTAATTTGATTATGTCTGTGTGTATGTATGTATATATATATAATCATCATCACTGTTGTCGTCATTTAATGTCCATGATGATGATTTTATATATATACACACACACAAAAATAAGCAAATTAATATGCATATATATATATATGTGTGTGTGTGTGAGTATATGTTTATATATATGCATGTATATATGTATGTATATAAATGTATGTATGTATATGTATCTATATGTGTGTATATATATGAATCTATGTATATATATATATATATGAATGTATCTATGTATATATATATATGAATGTGTGTATGTTTATATATGAATGTTTGTAGGTGTATATATATATATATATATATGAATGCATGTGTATGTCATTTAATATCCATTTTCCATGCTGACAGTGTGCGAGAGAGAGTGTGTGTGTGTGATTGTATATATATCACGTGTGTGTAAGTTTCAAGTATGTATGTATGTATCTATCTATCTACCTCTCTATTTATATATATAGAGAGAGATATTTAGATAAAGATATAGATATATAAGAATTAGGCGTATATTTGATTATTTTCTTTTGTTTTGAGAAATGATACAATATTTAACACATGGAAAATTATCTCATGAATATTTGAAAAACTATTAAAACTAAGAGGTCTATGTAAGAAGTGCTATGGCGGCCTATATATATATACATACATACATACATATATATATAACCCCCCCCCCCCGAATGAGATAAAAATCCAAGGCTGTGAAAGATTTTAAGAACATTACACATGCTGATATATGACCTACGCTGGACTCCTTATTCGCATAATCACCGAACCTGGAGCTTAACTATGTATGATCTATCCATAGTGCTTACATGGCATTACTTGACATCTTTGGGTCTTATTGACCCCATTACCTCTCATAACCTCTCTCTCTCTCTCTCTCTCTCTCTATATATATATATATATATATATATATATATATATATATATATATAAAACAGTACTGGGAGAACAAGAAACGGAACGAAGCGAATGAATCGAATCGTGCCTTCGAAACACGCTGGAGCCGAACTAGTGACAGCTGATGATAGGGGATTTTTCCTTGTGTGGTGTGTCCTGTGCTCTGTTTTTTCTGTTGTGAAAAAATGGTTTTTCCGTTTTCGTTTCTCGTTGGGTTCTGCGTCTTTGTCTTTCTGTTGTGGAGAGATGGTTTTTCCGTTTTCGTTTTTCGTTCCTCGTTGGGTTCTGCGTCTGGTTGTGGTGTCCTGTACTCACGTATATATATTTATATATGCATGTATATATACATGTAAATGTAGGTACGTACATATATGTTTGTATGTATGCATATATTTTATTTATTACACTATATATATATATATATATATATATATTGTTGCAACAGGTCCTTTTTAAGTGGCACTGCCACCTGAAAAGACAAGCCTGTAATGGTAGAAGACCATGGTTTTATTTAGATTGACACATCCTAACACATCTTATCAAGCACAATAAATCGCCAAACTCGTCTGGCCCCTTATTTCCTAGATGAGACCCAGCATCCGTAGATCTGTTTTCACCACTTCGTCCCACATCTTCTACCGGTACCCTCCACAATTAGAGCTCGGCATTTCCTTATGCAGCTCTCCTCGTCCATACACATCAGATGGCCAAGCTAGCGCAGTCTCCTCTCACTTGCACACAACAGCTGATGCCTCTTACACCCAGTTTTTCTCTTAAATCATTTTACACCCTTCCTAATGCCAGCCACTTTACAGCTTGTACTGGCTACTTTTTTGCTATGACACAGGCAATATATACTTTGCAAGACAGGCAATATATACTTTGCAATTCAGACTGCAAGACCAGACCCTCGACTGAGGCAGTGGTGGAGTATTATAGTTGGAGCTAACTTCATGCCAAGTGGTAAGTGGTTAAAGAGTTTTAAAGAGCAGGCGGCAAGCTAGCACAGACGTTAGCGCGCCAGACGAAATGCTTAGTGATATTTCGTCTGCCGTTACATTCTGAGTTCAAATTCCACCGAGGTCGACTTTGCCTCTCATCCTTTCGGAGTTGATTAAATAAGTACCAGTTACGCACTGGGGTCAATATAATCGACTTAATCCATTGGTCTGTCCTTGTTTGTCCTCGCTCTGTTTAGCCCCTTGTGGGTTGTAAAGAAATAGGTATTTCGTCTGCCGCTACATTCTGAGTTCAAATTCCACCGAGGTCGACTTTGCCTTTCATCCGTTTGGTGGTCGATAAATTAAGTACCAGTTACGCACTGGGGTCAATATAATCGACTTAATCCATTTGTCCCTTCTGTGTTTAGCCCCTTGTGGGTAGTAAAGAAATAGGTAAGCGGTTAAAGAGTTTTTGAGGGGTAGAAACAAGTGTCTTTGCTTTAGAGGTGATACATTGCTACCCCGTTTGCACACATCTATTTTTGGTTAACAATGTTGATAGCCATTCTATTCATCAGGGACCATACTTCAGGTTCTAGGATATAAAAAAACACCCATTTTAAAAGAGTTAATTAAAGAATAACAAAAAATAAAGAAAAACTAAAACCCCCAAAACCTGTTGTTAGAATTTTTGTTAAAGAAACTTTTTATTCAGTAATTTTCCAAGCGCCAGCTTTATAATTACTGGGGAAATATGTTCGTTATTTAACTAAATCCCTCCGAAATTGTTGATTATTTTAAAGAAACAAAACCAAAGGAAAATGAATGGAGAGCGAAAAAAAATTAATTGAAACGCGTAATTGAAACGCATTGAGAATATAATCACGAAATAGGTTAAAAATATCGCTCGATTATTTTACTTGCAGTTAAGCATGCATATTTTCTGTTGCTCGTTTAAAAAGAGCTAAAATAATTAAATAGATATGTAAATATTTGTACTAGTACGATACAGCTGGTGTTACCGCATTGATTTAACTAAAACAGGTGAATTATTTAACCATTCCGTGACTCTATTTCCAATGAAATGCACTGTTTACCTTGTGTGTGTTTCGGTAATTAGTTTTTGAAAAACAATCAAGAATTTCGGAGAGGTTTTTTTTTTAGAGAGAAAAAAAAAATCTAGTAAAAATAACTTAATTTTGTCATTATTGTGTGCGGGTGTTTGGAATGTAGCTCGATGAAAAAAGGTTCAAAGATTCTTGGATTAATAGAATGATAGAAGGTTTTAATTTAAATATGGGATGCTTTATTATTAGAAGTTTGGTATCAAAAGAATCAGTGGTGGTGGTCGTGGCTGTGATGGTGGTTGCAAATGGATTGCTCTCAGAGCAGTTTTCTTTTCCTATGCTAATAAGCACAAACTCCACACACAACTAATGCACACAAAATCTGTGTATCATCATCATCAGCATCATCATCATCAATACCATTAATGTCCGTTTTTCATGCTGGTATTTCTGCGAGCTGGCAGAAACATTAGCACGTCGGACGAAATGCTAAGCAGTATTTCGTCTGCCGCTACGTTCTGAGTTCAAATTCCGCCGAGGTCGACTTTGCCTTTCATCCTTTCGGGGTCGATAAATTAAGTACCAGTTACGCACTGGGGGTCGGTGTAATCGACTTAATCCGTTTGTCTGTCCTTGTTTGTCCTCTCTGTGTTTAGCCCCTTGTGGGTAGTAAAGAAATAGGTATTTGTTGGACGGTTTGGCCAGAGCCAGCAAGCTAGATTAAACAACATTCTTTGTTCCAAAACACTACAATTGTTTCTACACATCGTTACTCTTGAGTGTAACATTGGTGAGATGATATGATTAATAGGTGTATGAGTGGCTCTGTGGTAAGTAGCTTGCTTACCAACCACATGGTTCTGGGTTCAGTCCCACTGCGTGGCACCTTGGGCAAGTGTCTTCTACTATAGCCTCAGGCCGACCAAAGCCTTGTGAGTGGATTTGGTAGACGGAAACTGAAAGAAGCCCATCGTATATATGTATATATATGTGTTTGTGTTTGACCCCCACCAACATCGCTTGACAACCGATGCTGGTGTGTTTACATCCCCGTAATTTAGCGGTTCGGTAAAAGAGACCAATAGACTAAGTATTAGGCTTACAAAGAATAAGTCCTGGGGTCAATTTGCTCAACTAAAAGGCGGTGCACCAGCATGGCCACAGTCAAAGGACTGAAACGAGTAAAAGAGAGAGAGTAAGCCAAAAACAAAAAAAAAATAGATTGAATGACTGTGAGGGCTCACCCAAGAAAAATAGGGATCAGGAAGATCCACTGGTAGGAAGTGGCTGAGAACCACTGAACAGAACCCTTTCTTTTAAGGTGGTGCCCCAGCTTGGCCGCGGTCCAGTGACTGCAACAAGTAAAAAGCAGAAGCAAAAAAATACAGACAGGGTGTTTATATCTGTTTCGAGTTTTGATTCTCCGATCAAGTCTGCTACCTATTATTCATTGTTCTTTCCCCAACCCTTCCAACACATCCACGACCACCACCATCAACCAATCTCCTATTATGTTGTTCTGTTTTGTTGTTGTTTTTTTTTGTGCTGGTAGTTGGTGCATTTCTGGTGCAGCCATATGACGGGGGAAATGGAATCGATACGGAAAGATGTCGATTGTTGTTGTTTTGTTATTGAACGATGCAGGCACCCCTCTCGATACGTTGGAGGAGACTCTTGAATGCACTGCCAAAAGTTGAATGGGAACACGTATAAGACATACGTATATATATATATATATCTACATATACAGTGTTTGTGTGTGTGTGTGTGTGCATATATATATACATACATACACACACATAAATATAGTGAGAGTGTGTGTGTATATATATATATACACAACACACACACATAAATATAGTGTGTGTGTGTATGTGTGTATATATATGTGTGTGTGTGAGGTGTGTGTCTATATATATATATATACACACACACACACAGACATAACTATAGTGTGTGTGTGTGTCTATATATAATATACACACACACACAGACATACATATAGTGAGTGTGTGTATGTCTGTGTATATACATATATATATATATACACATATATACACACATAAATATAGTGTGTGTGTATATATATATATATATATATATATATATAATAATATACACACACGTTTGTAGTGCATGTATGTGAGTGTGTGTCTGTGTACTACACACACACACATGTACTACATATATTAGATACAATGCCTTATATATATGTGTGTGTGTGTGTGTATGTATATATATAATATATATATAATATGTATATATAATATATATATATATATAATATGTATATATATATATATATATATATATATATGTATGTAATATAATATAAATTTCATATATTTTATGCATACATGATGTTTTGGGTATAAATATGTGTAAGAAAGGGAGGAAGAGAGAGAATGAGAGCTACAATCACACATCTGCATATATATATGTATACACACACACTCACACTTATATATAAATACATACACACATATACATAAACGTATGTACTGATTAAAAAAACGGAATATGAAGAAGTGAGGACAAAACGTTAATGGAAATAACAATTGAAGGAAAAGAAAAAAAACAAAACAACCGAAAAAATACCCCCCCCCCCAAAAAAAAAATAAATAAAAGGAAGCAAAAATGAGCAAAAGAATGAAATGTTATATAGATCAGAGTCTGTATATATAAAATATCATTGTGTTTGAATGAGTGTGAGAACAAGAAAATACCTAACAACCCCAAAATTTTTTGATTAATATAATTGTTAGGTGTTTTGGTAGAAGGGTTAAATTTGAAACGAATGCAGTTGTTTACCAGAGAATTAGGGTGAAAACAATGTAATATATATATATAGCGTTTGCAATACTTTTTTCGTCTGGCGTTAACAGCCCTTCTTATCTTGTTCTCCTTGTCCTGTCTCTCACTGTTATATTTTTATTTTTCCACTGTTTATATATATATTTTTTACTGTTTATATGTTTGTACTGTCGTTAACCGTCTTGCTTTTTTACCCCTCTGCGAAAAGATCTCAGAATTTAATTGATTTGCTTTTCGCAGGAAGGAAGTTTCCTTCGAAGTATACGTCTCGCTTTTATCCTTCGAACGTTTAGTAGATGAAACCTTAGCGACTGAAGAAGGGATTTTTCGTTGTGCTTATGTCCTGTATCTCTCTTTTTTTTTTTTTTTTGCTTGTCTTTTCCTTGGTTTGTGTCTATGTGTTTCCTATGTGTTCGACGTCTTGTGGTGTCCTGTAACACATATATGCGTGTTATATGTACATGTATAGGTAGGTACGTACATATATGTTTATATATGCATATGTTCTATTTTATTAACATATATATATATATATATATCATACATGCATATGTGTGTATGTTATATGTATGTTCTAAAACATGCAGATGTGCATATATATATATATTATTATATATATATATATATTAAATCATTTTTAATTTTATCTAGTTTCAGCTCATAAGCTTTGGCCAGGCTGGATCACCGCCATATATATATATTCTTTTTTTACTCTTTTACTTGTTTCAGTCATTTGACTGTGGCCATGCTGGAGCACCGCCTTTAGTCGAGCAAATCGACCCCCCAGGACTTGTTCCTTTGTAAGCCTAGTACTTATTCTATCGATTTCTTTTGCCGAACCGCTAAGTTACGGGGACGTAAACACACCAGCATCGGTTGTCAAGCGATGTTGGTGGGACAAACATATAGATGCACACACATATATATACATATATACGACGGGCTTCTTTCAGTTTCCGTCTACCAAATCTACTCACAAGGCTTTGGTTGACCCAAGGCTATAGTAGAAGACACTTGCCCAAGGTGCCACGCAGTAGGACTGAAGCCAGAACCACGTGGTTAGTAAACAAGCTACTTACCACACAGCCACTACTGTATATATATATATATATATATATATATATATATATATATATATGTATATATACACACACATGTAGTTGTTTACCATAGCCGTGTTGAAAACAATGAAATATATATGCTTGTGAAAATGCATATAATACAAGTATACATATCTATATCTGCATTATGTTATATGAACTTGTACATACTGAGGAACACAGGGACCACACAGACGTATATATATGCACATGTGTGTATGTGTGTATTCATTGTATGAGAGTCTCCTCAACTTTCCAATAAAATATCACACAATTATGGCTTAGCCATTGTAATGTGTTTGTGTGTGCCTCTGCATATGTGGCTGTATTTGTATATACAAATCCATCTGTCTGTCTGTCTATCTTTCTATCGATCCATCTCTATCTGTTAGCTGACCAAGCCAAATTCTCATATAAACAGTGGTATTTGTTTGACACAGGCTAATGATGGATCATTAGTATGATTTATAAATATAGACCATTCAACAGGCTTCCATATAGTTTCCTTCTCTCCAATTTTACTCAGAAGAGGAATTGGCTGACAGTGGCTATATACAACGTTCCATATATATACATATGTATATGTGAAGGTGCATGTCTCAGTGGTTAGAGTGTCAAGCTTACAATCATGGGGTGAGCTCGAATCCCGGACCGGGCTGCATGTTGTGTTCTTGAGCAAGACACTTTATTTCACGTTGCTCCAGTTCACTCAGCTGTAGAAATGAGTTCTGACGTCACAGGTGTCAAGCTGTATCGGCCCTTTTGCCTTTCCCTTGGATAACACTGGTGGCATGAAGAGGGGAGGCCGGTATGCATGGGCGACTGCTGGTCTTCCATAAACAACCTTGCCCAGACTTGTGCCTGGGAGGGTAACTTCTTAGGTGCAATCCCATGGTCATATATATATGCTGACTTTCTTTCAATTTCTGTCCACTAAATCCACTCACAAGGCTATGGTCTGCCTGGGGCTATAGTAGAAGACGCTTTCTCAAGGGGCCATGCGGTGGGGGAATTGAACCGGGGACCACATGGCTGGGAAGCAAACTTTCTACACAGGCACAGTTGTGCCGTGGAAAAACAAACCAAGACAAAAAATAGAAAAAGAACAAAAAAGACCCCCCCCCCCCAAAGAAACCCAAAAAGCAGTTTCCATTGAATTTTTATGAGAAGACTGGTAGAATCCACTTCTGTGAATCTAAGAAAATTCTTCAGTAATTGTAAAATAATCCGAAATATTTCTATAATATCTGAAAGGATTACATATATATAATCTTCAATTGCTGACAACAAACACTAGAGTGTTGTGTGCTTTCAGAGAAATTGCCAAAGTCTTTTATTCTGTAATATTTCATTCTATTTTATTTCATTGTATTCTTATATTTTTGCCTCCTTTTCTTTTGCTTTTAATTCAAGCAACAATGGCAAAGGAATCTAACATCTACAACAAACCATTTCTCTAAAACTTCCATTGTTTAACGCCATTTCTCTTCTGTTCTGTCCTGCATTATAGTTAAGCAGTTCTCATGTCGGTAATGAAGAGTTAGAAACGGTGCTTTGAATGCAGTGTTTTGTTCTTAAACACATTTATTTACCTTCTCTTTCTCTGTGCATTGTGCTTTATATTCATAAGCTCTCGCTAAATGCGCTGGTTTTATGCTAAGAATGGAACACAGCAAGCTACAAGACCTCTGCAATAAATCTACCTAGTTTTGCTTAAATCTGCTAAAATATTGCTTCACTTTGGGCTTCTATTCTTCCATTACCGTTGACATTGCCAGTAATGGCTCGTACATCATCGTCGTCGTCATCGTCATGATTTAATGTTCGCTTTTCCGTGCATGTGAGGGTTGGATAAAATTTGTTGAGCTCAATGTTCTACAGCCTGATGCCTTTCCTGTTGCTAACCCTCACCTGTTTCCATTTAAAAGTTATGTTCCCCATGACCAGACATGATTCCATGGACGATTGGCAATAATGGACATGGCTTGCATTACAAAGACATTCATTTGCAACAATTACATAAAACCAAAGCAAGGAGACAGTTTTACACACACACACACACACACTTTTTTTTATGGTCAAGTCCGAACCTGGGCCTTTCTCTCTTTTAACTTAGTACTGATAGGGGTCGTAATATATATATATATATACTCTTTTACGCTTTTTTGACTGTGGCCATGCTGGAGCACCGCCTTTAGTCGAGCAAATCGACCCCAGGACTTATTCTTTGTAAGCCTAATACTTATTCTATCGGTCTCTTTTGCCAAATTGCTAAGTTACGGGGACATAAACACACTAGCATCGGTTGTCAAGCGATGTTTGGGGGACAGACACGAATACATACACACACATATTTGACGGGCTTCTTTCTGTTTCCATCTACCAAATCCACTCACAACGCTTTGGTCAGCCCGAGGCTATAGTAGAAGACACTTACCGAAGGTGCCATGCAGTGGGACTGAACCTGGAACCATGTGGTTGGTAAACCACACAGCCACTCCTATGCCTATCCCAAAGGGCTTTTTTTTTAACCCCAATATTTACCTGCTGCTATTATTCATACCTTTGTGTAAGGTGGTGAGCTGGCAGAATTGTTAGCATGCTGGACAAAATCCGTTCTGAGTTCAAATTCCACTGAGGTCAACTTTGCCTTTCATCCTTTTGGGGTCAATAAAAGAAGCACCAATGGAGCACTGGGGTTGATGTAATTGACGTACCCCTTCCCTTGAAATTGCTGTTAACGTATGTGTGTGTAGATACATGTATATGTATGTATGAATTTGTATATATATATATATATACAGTTTGTTCCTTCTTGAGCTATGCCTGGCTCATAAGGGCCGGTTTCCTGGTTTCCTTTGTGTATAGGTTCCCCACCTGGATGTGATGCCATTCCGTCGCAGGTGAGCTGAAAGATGCAGGAGGAAAGAGTGAGAGAAAGTTGTGGCGAAAGAGTCAGCAGAAGTTTGCCATTACCTTCTGCTGGAGCCGCGTGGCGCTTAGGTGTTTCGCTCATGAACACACACATTGCCCATTCGAACCTCTGATCCCTCGACCACGAGTTCGCTGCTCTAACCACTAGGCCATGTGCCTCCACGTATATATATATATATATATATTTATAGACATGCTATAAATACTGAAATAATGCATTGAAAATGCAAACGAGCTGCAAGTATAAAGTATCCAAAAAGCGACCAACAGACAGACAAACTGAGGGAGAGAGAGTGTGTGAGAGAGTGGGGAGTGGGTAGAGAGGGATTTATATTTCTTCCATCTGTCATTTCACACCATGAAACCAGAGCCCCAGACTGCTTCACACCGATTCTTAACAGCCCTTTCACACACACACACACACACACACACCGTAGAAGTAGATGCCGTTAATTAGTTCGTTAGCCCACCTCACCAAATCAGTGCAACAAATAATAAAGGCCTATCGTATGATGATTATCCAGGTAAATGCACAGTTATAAATAAGACTCTTCCTTTGGAACAATGGATCTCGTAGCAGATCAATAAGGATTTCAAATTTTAGCACAAGGCCAGCAGTTTCTGGTGATGGGGTTTGGTGTTGGTCGATTACATCGACCCCTTAGGTACTTATTTTGTTGACCCTCGAAAGGATGAAATTCAAGGTTGACCTCCCAATGGAATTTGAACTCAGAATGTAAAGATAAATGAAATGCTGATAAGCATTCTGCCAGCTTGCTACCTCAATAATAATAATAATAATAATAATATTAATAATAATTATAATAATCCTTTCTAGTATTGGCACAAGGCCTGAAATTTTGGGGAAGGGACTTGTTAATTACACCGACCCCAGAGTTCAACTGGTACTTATTTTATCAACCCTGAAACAATGAAAGGCAGAGTTGACCTCGGCAGGATTTGAACTCAGAACGTAAAGATGGACGAACTGGTCACTAAGCATTTCGCCTGGTGTCGTTAACAACTCTGCCAGCTTGCCACCTCATAATAATAATAATAATAATAATAATAATACTTTCTGCTCTAGGCACAAAGCATGAAATTTTGTGGGAGCAGACTAGTCGATCATATCGGCCCCAGTGTTCCATTGGAACTTAATTTACTGACCCCGAAAGGATGAAAAGCAACTTGACTCTGGCAGAATTTGAACCCAGAACATAAAGACAGATGAAATGCCTATTTTTTTTTTGCTACCCACAAGGGGCTAAACACAGAGAGAACAAACCAGGACAGACAAACGGATTAAGTTGATTACATCGACCCCAGTACGTAACTGGTACTTATTTTATTGACTCTGAAAGGATGAAAGGCAAAGTCGACCTCGGCGGAATTTGAACTCAGAACGTAACGGCAGACAAAATACCTATTTCTTTACTACCCACAAGGGTCTAAACATAGAGGGGACAAACAAGGACAGACAAACGGATTAAGTCAATTACATCGACCCCAGTACGTAACTGGTACTTATTTAATCGATCCCCAAAAGGATGAAAGGCAAAATCGATCTCGGCGGAATTTGAACTCAGAACGTAGCGGCGGACGAAATACTGCTAAGCATTTCGCCTGGCATGCTAATGATTCTGCCAATAATAATAATAATAATAATAATAATAATACTCTCTTACTCTTTTACTCTTTTACATGATTCAGTCATTTGACTGCAGCCATGCTGGAGCACCGCCTTTAGTCGAGCAAATCGACCCCTGGACTTATTCTTTGTAAGCCCAGTATTTATTCTATTGGTCTCTTTTGCCGAACTGCTAAGTGACAGGGACGTAAACACACCAGCATTGGCTGTCAAGCAATGCTAGGGGGACCAAAAACAGACACACAAACACATACATACATATACATATATATATATATATCAGTTTCCGTCTACCAAATCCACTCACAAGACATTGGTCGGCCCGGGGCTATAGCAGAAGACACTTGCCCAAGATGCCATGCAGTGGGACTGAACCCGGAACCATGTGGCTGGTTAGCAAGCTACTTACCACACAGCCACTCCTGCGCCCTAGTAATAAAATATATATATATATAATGTTCATAAAGTGTTCCCTTGTTGGAATAGAAACGTTTATGTTAGCTTGCTCTTAGCATCTTACATTGGTTGTGAAGAATATGAACTTTCAGTCTTTGATGCCGATACCAGATGCTGTCAATTCCAAGGTACTTTGTGTATGTTGCAAAAATAAATTACTAGAGATTGTAGTTGAATATTCCACTAGTGCCTTACCAGTTTTGGGGGAGTTGGCAGTTTGTAGAATAAGCATGAAATAAGCCCACAGAAATTTTTTTGTGTCCCCTATTATTCAGTTCTGTTATTTGTTCTGACTTAGCAGTTTTACCGTTTTTTTGTTGTTTTTTTTTCTCTCTTCACTGTTTAGAAAAATATTTTTACACGGTCATCTGGTTTCATTTAATACCTGCATATAGATGGGGTATGTGTGTCTGTATGTATATATATATGTATGTATGTATGTATGTGTGTGTGTGTTTATATATCTGTGTGTGTGTGTGTGTGTGTGTTTATATATCTGTGTGTGTGTGTGTTTATATACGTGTGTGTGTATCTGTTTGTATATGTGTGTATATGTGTTTGTATATGTGTGTGTGTTTGTATATGTGTGTGTTTGTATATGTGTGAGTGTTTGTATATGTGTGCGTGTGTTTATATATGTGTGTATATATGAAGTATGCACACATGTGTATATATATGTGTATATGTAAGCATGTGCATGATTGTATATGTATTCATGTGTATATGTTATGTATGTGTAATACGTGTGTGTTTGAGTATCGCTCATGTGTGTGTGCAAATGTATATATATACGTATATATGTGCATATATATAATTGTATGTATGTGTCTATATGCATATTTATGTATGTGGATATATGTTTACATATGTAAATGTATATATGTATATATATCTATACTTACAATTCTGTAAGTATATATATTTATACATACATTAGCTTGCATTATACATACACGCACACATATACACATGTATACATCTGTGGTGTGTATTTACATGTGTACACGTATATATGTGTATATTTTTGAGCATGCGTGTATGGGTTTATATCTGTGTTCCATGAAGGGCTTTTTTTTTTTATATAAACAACCCTTTAACTTTCTTGGGAGACGAAGCAGATTTCAGACAGATTTCGGGGTCCACAGTAAATACCCTAGAATATTTTGGTTTTGCTTAGCTAATTGTTTTTGTCTGAGATGACAAGGCGCTGTCTTGGGTTGGCCATGGAACTCCAGTCTGTCTCTTAAATCTCTCATTCACTTTGCCTCTCTCTCTGTCTGTCTGTCTCCATCTCTCTCTCCCTCTCGCTTTTTGTCTACCTATCTGTTGGTCTGTGTGTCTGTCTATCTCTGTCTCATTCTATCTGTTGGTCTATTTACCTATCTGTTGGTCTATCTAGATTTCTATATGTTCGTCTGTCTATCTATTATCCTTTCTATCTATCTCTGTCTATCTATCTATCCTATCCATCTATTTATCTATCTATCCATCTATTATCCTTTCTATCTGTCTGTCTATCTATCTGTCTGTCTGTCTGTCTATCTATCTATCTATCTATCTATCTATATGTCTGTCTGTCTGTCTTTCTATCTGTCTGTCTGTCTGCCTATCTTTCTATCTCTGTCTCTCTCTGTCTCTCTCTCTCTCTGTCTAACAATCTGTCAGCCCCTCTCTTTCACTTGCTCTATCCACCTACCTGTCTTTCTTGCTATCTGATTCTCTCTCTCTCTCTCTCATTCTTCCACCTTTCTACATTACCATTTACCTTGTGTACACACTTCCCTCCAAGAGTCCCTGTTTCCAAGGCAACGCTTTCACCATGTGTAAACACTTCCCTCCAGGTGTTAGTTTTGTCCAAGCAGGTTTTTAACTGCCACACGTGCAAAAATAAAAGGTGCATTCCCAGCGCGTACATACAACCACATACTGCACATAGATGCACGTGTGCATATATATTTGCACAAATCAAACTAACCAGCAGGCATGCAGGTCCTTACTCTTGCATTCACACATGCTTATGCACCTTCTGTTTAGGTGGAGAGCATGCATATATGCATATATCTGTTGTGCAAGCATGCAGACCCACACCTATATGCACGTGTGCACCTACACACAATCAAGCACCTGCATGTATGCTGCATCATGCACATATTTATATACATTGCTTGTGCCGACATGCAGACATGCATTGAGACACACATGTGCATACATGCTAACATGCCTGCATGCATGCACACACGTGCAGACATGCATTGTAGATGTGCATGTACTTACATATTTGTACTCTCTTGTCCTGTTGTGCATCTCTTACAAAGCATTACAAGTGATTTGCCCGTCTTCTTTTTCACGTACATAATGCACTCACATGCACACTCAATAACGCATCATATATATCGTATACACATATCGTATACATGCGTGCGTGTGTGCACCCATTCTTTCTCTCTCTCTCTCTGTCACAAACTTACTCATTTTCTGACACACACCCACACACACACACATACAGTCTCCCCTACTCTCACACAACCACTCTTTCTCTCTCTCTCTCTCTCGCACATTCACACAGACACACACATACTCTTTCCCTCGCACAAACACACACTCTTTGTCTCTCCTTCAGACATGCATACACATACACACTCTTTCGCTCACACAAACACGCACTCTCTCTATCTCTCATACACACACACACTCTTTCTCTCTCACACACACATATATATATATATTTTCTCACACACACACACACACACACTTTCTCTCTCACACACACACACACTTTCTCTCTCACACACACATATATATATTTTCTCGCACACATATATATATTTTCTCACACACACACACTTTCTCTCACACACACACTTTCACTCTCACAGACACTCTGTCTCTCTTATACATAAACACACACACACACACACTTTCTCTCTCTCTCCTCCCTCTCTCTCTCTGACACACTCTCTTTCAGTCTCACACACTCATACACACTTTCTCTCTCTCTGATACTCACTCACACACACACCACACACACAACCAACCCTTATGCAGCCGCACAACCCACAACCCACCCCCTTCCTCTGCCGCACTCACTCACACACACACACCGGCACATCGGTGCACATGCACATACGTACGCAGATCAAGCACCGAGTGAACATGCGGTTTTCCTCACTTAACCAATATGTCATCGTGCATTCGCAGTTCTGCGAACGTGCCTAATGAGCTTACATTCAAGGTGAACACAAAAACTGGGGGACTGACGGGGACGGGGGAGGGACGGGGGAGGAGTAGAGTTGAAATAAAGGGCGAAAGGATGTGTGTGTATATATATATATATATATGTATGTATAAGTATGTGTATATATGTATAAGTGTGTATATATATGTATAAGTATGTGTATATGTATGTATAAGTATGTGTATATATATATGTGTGTGTATAAGTATGTGTATATATAAGTATGTATATATATATGTATAAGTATGTATATATCTGTATAAGTATGTATATATGTATGTATAGATGTCTGTATAAGTATGTATATATATATATATATATTATATATATATATATATTTATTATATAGAAGGAGCTTCTACAGGACTAGAACTGTTTCATTCAAGAGAAATCTTCAGGAAGTGAAGATTTCTCTTGAATGAAACAGTTCTAGTCCTGTAGAAGCTCCTTCTATATAATAAATTAATTTTACTCTGCTATGTATTGAGTACCTTATTTACTGTGGTTAACCCCGAATCAACCCGGGACCTACATATATATATATATATATATATATGTGTGTATAGGTATGTACATATATATGTATATATATATATATATATGTATGTATGTATAGGTATGTGTGTATATGTATATATTTGTATGTATAAGTATGTGTATATATATAATGTATAAGTACATGTATATTATGTATATATAAATGTATAAGTATCTATATATATGTGTATGTATGTATATATATGTGTGTGTGTTTGTAAATATATATATTCATGTATGTTTGTATGTATGTATGTCTACATGTGTTTGTGTATGTATAATTTTGTATGTGTATGCATGTATAGGTTATATAAGCTATATATATATGTACATACACATATGCGTATGTCTGTCTGTGTGTGTATATGTGTATGTATATATATATATATATATATATATTATATATATATATATTAATAAATAAAACATATGCATATATATGAACATATATGTATGTACCTACCTCCACATGTACATATACACGCATATATGAGTACAGGACACCATACACACTTACCTGTATGTTTATATATGCATGTGTAAATATCCATATATATATACATATGTATATATATAGGTATGTATAAATATATATATGGTCTTTTATGTATGTTTTGCCTCTTTCTTTTCCATATTTCTTTGAGTTGTTTGTGCTTCTTGTCTACCTCCATTTTTCTAAAAGTATAATGATGTCCTTTTTGAATCTATATTAATATTGTGTGTGTGTGTGGTGTGTGTGTGTGTACGTGTACGCGTCTGTGTTTTGTATGCGTATGCATGTGTCTCTGAACGCATGTATATGCATACGTAAACACACATACACACGCACCCATATAATTGCACATATGTACATATGCAGGTACATGCAGGTATGTATGTATGTATGTATTTGTATACATATGTGTGTCTGTATATGTGTGTATATATGTGTATGTGTATTTATATATGTGTGTGTATATATATATTATATATATATGTGTGTATATACGTGTGTGTGTTTATATTTATTGTGAATGTGGTTTTGTTTTGTTACTGCTTTACAGTTTTCTTCTTACTGCTCTTTTGACTGGGAACCGCCTTGGTAGGTGTGTGTGTGTGTGTGTGTGTGTGTGTGTGTGTGTGTGTGTGTGTGTGACGGAGAGAAAATATCTTTATACTTATGTGCACTTTAGAATATATAGTATAATAAATATTGCTTTATATACCATATAAGATAGTGCTTGTGTGTATATATATATATGTGTGTGTCTATATATATATATGGTAACTATGTTGCATTATATTTAATTTATATTACATTATATGACTATATGTAGATATGTAACGATGTATGCATGTGTGTGTATGTATATATATATATATATGTGTATATATTTATTTATAATTGTATACTATATATGATACATTATATTACTTTGTGTGTGTGGTGTGTGTGTATATATATATATATATATATATGGGAGAATAAATATATATAATTGTATATTAAATATGCTTCATTATATACTGTGTGTATATATGTGTGAATGTATATGTTGTACATACTCTATACACACACTGAAGCACACATGACTGTATATATTTCAGAAATCCTTAGTTGATAAGTGAGTGTGTGTGTGTATGCATGCATCATAGGATATATATATATGTGTGTGCATGTATATATATATGTGTGTATATATGTGTGTATATATATGTGTGTGTGTGTATATGTATATATATGTGTATATATATATATATATATATATATATATACACACACATATATATACACACATATATATATATGTGTGTGTGTATATATATGTGTATATATATATATACATACATACATTGCTTCCTTAGTTTCCATTGAAGTTTCTTCTCTTTTCCTGTGTCTTATGAATAGAATCTGAGAAATCTCTTTGATTTACTCCTGATACTGATATGAGTTGGCGCCGACGCTGCCGTTGTCGCCAATGTCGACGACAGTGTTGCAGATTCTGCTTGTTGGTGGTGGTGATGATGATGATGATGATGATGTTTATGATGTTGACGATTATTTTTAAAATACCGTTTTATTATTTTTTTTTTGTTTCTTTTTTTACATTTTATTAATAATTTTATTTTATATTTTACATTTATTTTTAATAAGTACATTAGGTAAAAATATAAGTTATTATTTCAAAAAAAATTGTCAGAAACAAAAAAAGCAAAGAAGGAAATGTTTAAATAAAAACATCAAAAGAACAAAAGATGGAGGGGGGGGGGCAGATAACAAAAATAAAATAAATAAAGCAATAAACTTAACTAAATCTCGCAATATTTTATCGAATATGTAAATTATTTCGTTTGTTTCTTTTTTGGTTTTTGTTGCTTTTGTTTTATTCGACATCCCCCGCCACTACCACAGACTCCTGCACCGCTTGCCTTTTTTCTATTTCTTCTGCTTACCAACCAACCAACCAACCAACCAACTTGCCAACTAACCAACCAGCCAGCCAACCAACCAACCAATCAGCCAGCCAGCCTGACCTACAGTGGTTGTAAAGATATCAATTACTTTCACTTAATCTCTTTAATAGATAAAATGTATACTTAAAAAAACAACAAAAACAATACAGAACAAAAACACCCCCACCCCTCCGCACCACAAAAACATAAAAAAGACCCCCACCATGACCTAGTTACCACCTTACCCTCCAACCACACCTTTATTTATTTATTTATTTATTTACAGACTCCATTAAACTATTTCTGTAGCCAGGGTGTATCCCACACCCATGGGTGTCTCC
>NW_021834570.1:45000-47869 GCF_006345805.1 Octopus sinensis
ACCTACCTATTTATCCTTCCATCCACCCACTTACCTATCTTTATCCCTACCTATCTATCCATACATTTATCTACCCACCTATCGTTCTATCCCTCCATCTACCCCTCTATTCATCTTTATCTCTACCTACCTACCTACCAATCCATCCATCCATCCATCCATCCAGCCACCTATCTACCTGCTCGTCCATCCATCTGTCAGCTGTTGTTGTCAGAAGAGAAAGTGCACTTCTAGTCTAGGACCCACTAGACTAGAGAAAATGGTAAAGGAACAAAAACACAAAATAAATCAATAAAACCCCCGCAGCGGGTCTTGTCTTCAGATCAGAAACCTTAGCAGAATACTTAAAAACCCGGTGGACTCCACTAAAAGACCTACAGTTATCAGATGACGACTGGCGGCGTTGCCCACGATGGTGATAATGGATGGAGATGGTAGTGTTAAAGTAAGAGAGCGCTAGGTAAGCAGTGCTGTCCAGGAAACAAAGAATCTGTGCTACCGATTCCTCTGTTGAGTTCTTCAGATTCTTCAGAACGGAGTGACTAACTCTGCTGGTAGTTGTTCTGAAAGGAAACACAAAGAATGGAAGAAGGAATGGTTTCCATAAGAAATACACGTGTGCATTAAACTATCTGGATACCAATGAGTGGAATATTTTTCCATGTTGGCATATTCTCTTAGCGCCATTGTCTGTCATTTGCAACAGATTTCAATAGAACTTGTGTGAAATGCATTCATTCCCTCATTCAGCCACCTCGTTAAATGAAAGAAGCGAGACGCCGCCTCTGCATTCAAAGCTTGTATTAATGAGCTAACGAGGCGAGCCCGCTTGTGCTGTTAGAAATAGCAGCCGATTCTCCTCGAAATGACATTGTGCCATTGTAAAACTGGAAAAGACGTGTTAGGTAGATACTGGGATTGGAGTGGGGGGTTGTGGAAGGAGAGATGGTCATGGCTTGATTGCTTTTGATCAGAGAGGTCTATCTGCTCTCATTAGAGCTATCGGCCTGGGGCTAAATAACTATATAACGACTCTACAAGCCTGTTTGTGTGTGTGTTTTACCCCTCCCCGGCCCGTTGCATAATAACCAGTGTTGGTTTGTTTGTGTCTCCGTAACTTAGTAATTCAAAGCTTGTTTTAATGAGCCAATGAGGCAAGCCTGCTTCTGTGCAGTTGGTCATACTGCTAGAAATAACAGCTGATTCTTCCTCAAATGACACTGTGCCATCGTAAAACTGGAAAGACATGTTAGATAGACACTACATCTAATGGGAGGAGGGAGGAAGGGTGTGATAGAGTGGGTGGGAGGAGAGGTGGTCATGTCTTGATTGCTTTTGATCTGCTTGTTCTCACCAGAGCCGGCCTGTGGCTAAAGAACTATAACAACTCTACAAGCCTATCCTGTATAAATGTGTGTGTATCTTGGTCCAGCATCACTTGACAGCAAGTGTTGGTTTGTTTATGTTTCCATAACTTTTAGCAATTTGGTTTTTAAATTTTTGTCTTTCTCTCTTTTTACTCTTTTACTTGTTTCAGTCATTTGACTGCGGCCAGGCTGGAGCACCACCTTTTAAAGTCGAGCAAATCAACCCCAGGATTTATTCTTTGTAAGCCTAGTACTTATTCTATCGGTCTCTTTTGCTGAACTGCTAAGTTACAGGGACGTAAACACACCAGCATCGGTTGTCAAGCGATGTTGAGGGGACACCTACAGACACACAAACATATACACACACATATTTACGACGGGCTTCTTTCAGTTTCCGTCTACCAAATCCACTCACAAGGCCTTGGTCGGCCCGAGGCTATAGGAGAAGACACTTGTGCCTAAGGTGCCACGCAGTGGGACTGAACCCAGAACCATGTTGTCGGTAAGCAAGCTACTTACCACACGGCCACTTCTGCGTTTGTTTAGTTTTTCTTACGAAACTAAGTCAGGTTCTTGCTCATCGTTTTTTTTCTTTTTTTCCTTCATCTTCATTCCTTCTATTGCTCAGACCAGTCAATGCTAATCGCATATTTCTGTTAATGTCAACATTTTTAGTGAAATTCAAGTTCACATTTGCACTTTTCCCCCTTTTTTTTTTTTCTCCTCTCTCTCTCTCTCTCTCTCTCTCTCTCTCTCTCTCTCTCTCTTTCGTGAAATATCGCTGAAAGAATGCAAATTACCTGAGTTTGTTTTGTCTTCCTTTCTCTCTTTTCTTGCTGTCTTTCGTTCATTCATTCTTTTTTCTTTCTCTTCCTACACTCCACCTCCCACACGCGCTGCCTCTTCTTTGCCATAATAATTTATTGGAAAATAGTGTGTATATGAATATATCATCATCACCATCATCAGCATCATCATCATCATCATCAGCATCATCATCGTCAGCATCATCATCATCATCATCATTATTATCATCATCGTCAGCATCATCATCATCATCATCATTATCATCATCATCATCATCGTCATTATCATCATCATCCACATCATCACCATCAGCATCATCATCATCGTCAGCATCATCATCGTCAGCATCATCATCATCACTACCACTATCATCATATCATCATGCTCGTTACTATCATCATCCTCATCATCATCATCATCTTTATGGTAATCATTATTATCACACCCCCACCTCCCTCACCATCGTCATCATCATTATTGTTGTTATCGTAATCATTATGTTCTTCATTATCATTACTTGTCGCCGTCGTCGTCATCATCATCTCATCAACACCAGTTCGTTATGATGATCGTTATCACCTTCGTTTGCAACGTCGTCATCATCATCGTCATCATCATGAACATCATCACTTCCATAGCCTTACGACCATGATGCTGACGATGAAGGTCATGATGATGATGACTCTAATGAT
>NW_021834571.1:5000-17500 GCF_006345805.1 Octopus sinensis
TGAATATGTGAGTGTGGGTGCGCGCATGTGTGAGAGCCCGCGTGTGTGGCCGCGAGCGCGTGTGTGTATTATGTATGTACGAGTTCTTCGGACTCTGCTTCAGCCATAAAAGTTCCTAAGTCCATCAACATTTCTAAATCTTTGCCGTTTTATCTTCTTGATGGAATGGTTGTCAAGGTAAGTGTTTTTTGGCATCTAATAGAAAGCCGGAACAATGGGTTTGGTGCTTTCGTAATAGTGAAATTACTGCCAGAATTTATATATTTTTTTAACGTTTGCCGATTCCTTTCTAAGATGATTGAATTTCGTTTATGACCCTCGTATGTTATCTGTGTTTTAGTTTTGGCATTCCATTGTGCCGTTGATATTACTTCCATCTAAGGTGGTGAGCTGGCAGAATCGTTAGCACGCCGAGCGAAATGCCAAGCGGTGTTTCGTCTTCTGTTACGTTCTGAGTTCAAATTCCGCCGAGGTCGACTTTGCCTTTCATGCTTTAGGGGTCGATTAAATAAGTACCAGTTACGCACTGGGGTCGATATAATCAACTTAATCCGTTTGTCTGTCCTTGTTTGTCCCTTCTGTGTTTTGCCCCTTGTGGGTAGTAAAGAAACATGTATTTCGTCTGCCGCTATGATCTGAGTTCAAATTCCGCCGAAATCGACTTTGCCTTTCATCCTTTCGGGGCCGATTAAATAAGTACCAGTTACGCACTGGGGTCGATATAATCGACTTAATCCGTTTATCTGTCCTTGTTTGTCCCCTCTGTATTTAGCCCCTTGTGGGTAGTAAAGATATAGGTATTTCGCCTGTCACTACGTTTTGAGTTCAAATTCCGCCGAGGTCGACTTTACCTTTCATCCTCACGGCGTTGATAGAACCAGTTAAGTACTGGGGTCGATGTAATCGAATATCCCCTTCCCCTAATTTTCAAGCCTTGCGCCTGTAATAGAAAGGATATTGCTTCCATCTTTGAAAGGCGGTGTATAAGGAGAGTGATAATGCGAATACTTGCAGGTCTTTGAGTTCAAACCGCACCGACACTAATGTATTTCATGGTAGATAAAACTAAGTACCACTCAAATGCTGGATACAATATTGGTTTTAACTCAGTTGCTCATGATCAGTCCCTTGTAAGACGAGTACCGCAGCATGAACACCACCCTGTACTTAACTCCATGTCCCCCTACATGATCTTGCTATTTGCTTTTGAGCCAAATTAACTAACTAACTAACTAACAATCAGAGAATGGCTTCAGATGATACTGGTTTGATGAACATACTCTTTCACAGCTGCTCGACATGGATTGACAGAGGGCACTCTATATATTGGACTGAATTTTTATTCCTTTAACTTTTAAACTAGCCATATAGAGCCACCTATATCCCACCTATTTACGTTCAAATCAACTAGATCTGTCCTCTCACACCTACCTTACAATGTAATTTTAAACATAAACAATTACATCATCGGAATCTCGAACTAATGATATAATGCATTATTAAGGTGTTAAGCCTTTTCTCAATGTAAGGAATCGATATTGCTTTTTCATCTATACTCTTTTTTTTTCTTTTTACTTGTTTCAGTCATTTGAGTGCGGCCATGCTGGAGCACCACCTTTAATCGAGCAACTCGACCCCGGGACTTATTCTTTGTAAGCCCAGTACTTATTCTATCGGTCTCTTTTTGCCGAACCGCTAAGTGACGGGGACATAAACACACCAGCATCGGTTGTCAAGCAATGCTAGGGGGACAAACACAGACACACAAACACACACACATACATATACATATATACACATATATGACGGGCTTCTTTCAGTTTCCGTCTACCAAATCCACTCACAAGGCTTTGGTCGGCCCGAGGCTATAGCAGAAGACACTTGCCCAAGGTGCCACGCAGTGGGACTGAACCCGGAACCATGTGGTTGGTAAACAAGCTACTTACCACGTGTGGATTTCTGAATTAAATATCTGCGTTGTTTCAAACGGTTTCTTATTTTGTTGCTTGACAAATCCCTTCAAGACGGTACCCCAGCAGGGCTGTATTTCAATGCATGAAACAAGTAAAAGAACAAAAGACTATAAACTATATAAAGAAATCTTAAAACCACTTGTTTGAACCTATGACAGATCCGCAGAATGCCACAAGGTAGCTGCTGCGCCTGGTAGGAATAACAGCTAAAACTTACCCTGACGTTTTCAGGAAAGGACGAATTGGCCATAATAATCTACGATGTTTTGATTCTATTGTGTGATGTTGTGTCTTATAATTTCTTTCTATTCCAAATGCATGCTGAGCTGATGGCATTTGTTACATTGTTGCATAGAGTTTATTGCTTCTGTAACTGTTAGAGTCACGAAGTTTACAACTTTCACGTTCGCAGCGATATTTCCAAGTCTAATTGGTCACTGTTAACGTCATGAAATGTCTTTCAGTTGCCAATTTCTCATCTGTGGTTGCTAATGACGGATTTCCCCGAACATGATACCTAAAAGTATAATTTGTTCTGCGAATGGAAGAAAATCCAAAGACAAAGTATTTTTTGTGTCTTGCATTTCATTCCCTACTACCACCATGCTCTCCAATGACAGTGGCATTTCTGCTCTTTTCAGGGGTTAAGGATTTCACTGCGACCCTGGCAGGGTGGTTAACGGGTGCTATGCCATGCCAACAGGCAAGCTGTGATTTTGTCTAGAACTGCTTATTGAGTATCCATTGCTAACCTGTATATCTACAGGCCATTCCCCTATTCGCAAACTGGGGATCCTGATGGATGGGAGTTATCACCACACCGCAATTCCGCTGCTATGGATGCCAAAGTATGGCTGTACTCGAGTCGGAACTTCAAACATAACGTATATAAACTCACCAGAGACACTGGATACTTCTCCGTGAAGCTCCCTCAACTAGTGTAGGACCGAAATGAATGGCGTGTGTGTGTGTGTGTGGAGGGGGGTTAAAATATCCAAGCAAGCTCGACCAGATGGTATTCATTGCTCACTAGCAGGGTACTTGAAAACCTCCAAGCTTCTGGTTTATCTTTATATATCAAAGTGAAGTTGTGTGTCTGTCTCCTACGATTTAGATTCCTAACTACTCCCACATTTTGCGGTGCAGTTTAACCAAAACCGGGTATCTTATAGTCGTGATTCATATCGAGCCCTTCTGGGTATTAGCTCGCGTCTACGATGAGTCTACGATTTAAAAAAAATTTACCATCATTTTTTTTCCATTTTAATGCATTTTTTCGCTATTATATAAGGGAAGTAACTCTCTAAAAATGTCTACGATGAGTCAACGATTAAAAAAAAAATTACCATCATTTTTTTCCATTTTGAATGCATTTCTTTGCTATTTTTTGGGTGTAACTCTCTAAAAATGCTTATATAATTATTTACCTTACAAACCCGAGCAACGCCGGGCGATACTGCTAGTTATTTATAAGGAGGTTAAGACGGCGAGCTGGCAGGAGCGTTAGCACGCCGAGCAAAATGCTAAGCGGCATTTCGTCTGTCCTTACGCTCTAAGTTCGAATTCCGCCGAGGTCGACGTTGCCTTTCATCATTCAGGGTACGAAATGTTTTTCCGGACCCCAGTAATGAACTTATTTGTATACAGCCAATCAGACCTCAGCTTGACCTTGTTATCAAGTTAACAAAGGTTGGCATTCAAAATGGTGACCTCTGATTGCCATGCGAATCTTGTATTGTGCTCTCATTCAGAGGCCAATATCATCGATACTGAACACACGCGCTGGTTAGTGATAAGTCTGAATTACTATAGCAATAAAGGATAATGTTTTTGACGAATATGAAAGTACGGAAACTACTTGAAGGTTTTATGAATACGTTGATTCATTGATACGAAATATGGTCTTGTGTGTATTGTTAATGTATCATTGGCTACCCGAGGTCGACTTAACCTTTCATTCTTTCGGCGTGGATAAATTAAATACCATTTGAGTACTGGGGTCGATGTAATCAACTATACCCCACCTCCAAATTTCAGGCCTCGTGCCTATTATAGAAAAGATTATTAATGTTAATTTACGGCAACGCGGCAAGGTGGCACAATCGTTAGCGCACTGGACGAAATGCTTATCGGTATTTCGCTCGTCGGCGAGCTGGCAGAAGCGTTAGCACGCCGGGCGAAATGCTTTGCGGTATTTCGTCTGCCGTTACGTTGTGAGTTCAAATTCCGCCGAGGTCGACTTTGCCTTTCATCCTTTCGGGGTCGATAAATTAAGCACCAGTTACGCACTGGGGTCGATGTAATCGACTTAATACCTATGTCTGTCTTTGTTTGTCCCCTCTATGTTTAGCCCCTTGTGGGTAATAAAGAAATAGGTATTTCGCTCGTCGTAACGTTCTGAGTTCAAACTCCGCCGAGGTCTACTTTGCCTTTCATCCTTTCGGGTATAATTAACTAGTCCCCTTCCTCCAAATTGTGCCTATAGTAGAAAGCATATTTAATGTTAATTTATGGCTCAGCAAAATATATTTATGGCTCAGTAAAATATATTTATGGCTCAGTAAAATATATTTATGGCTCAGTAAAATATATTTATGGCTCAGTAAAATATATTTATGGCTCAGTAAAATATATACCGTTTTCCATTTTAAGAGGTTTCAAGTGTTCGTTCATCTAATGCATCTCTAGAATGCTTTTGATGCGTGCAATGCAATTTCTCATTTGTATATTTCCAACTGCTGGAAAACTTTGAAACCCTAGAAATGCTATCTAAAGAAGCTGTGGAGATAAAGGAAAAAAACAGAGCATAATAAACAAATATGTAAATCTCAAGCGTAATCGAGTTTTCAATGCATGACTAATAGAAATACACTCTATCTATCTATCTATCTATCTATCTATCTATCTATCTATCTATCTATCTATCTATCTATCTATCTATCTATCTATCTATCCATCTATCTATCTATCTATCTATCTATCTATCTATCTATCTATCTATCTATCCATCTATCTATCTATCTATCTATCTATCTATCTATCTATCTATCTATATATATATATATCTACATACATACATATACACACAATAGATTATTTATGTGTGCATATGTACGTGTGTATGTATGTGCGTGTGTGTGTATGTAAATACATACGTATATACATACATACATACATACATACATACATACATACATACATACAAACATACATACAAGCTAAAATACCGTGTTGATGTTGTTGAAATTCCAATGAAGGAACCTTGAATCTAGGTTAGAAACTGGCTCTTTCTCTATTGACAAGAAATCTTGAAATAAAATATAGACATATTTTATGTGTGTCTGCAGTCGTACTGCCACTGTCCGTCTGCGTGAGTGTCTATTTCTTTCATGTCCACTTGTATGGATTCAGGAAAAGCAGAATCAAAGAGAAATATGGTTTTGGGTGCCTAAAATAATGTCGAAAGATTTCTCCATCGTCCATCAATTTTCGAAAGAGTAGGAGAAAGAAAGAAACAGATACATAGGGACAGAGGGAGAAAGACGGAGAGAAAAGGGGAGAGAGAAAAAGAGAGAGAGAGAAAAAGAGAGAGAGAGTGAGAGAGAAAGACAGGGAGGATAGAGTGTGTGAGTCAGGGAGAGGAAGGAGTGAGGCTGTGAGACATAGACAGATGGACACAGAGGAAGAGAGAGAGAGATAGAAAGAGAGAAGTAAAAAGAAGGAAGAAAGAGAAAAAGAAGAGAAAGAAAGGAAGAGAGAGAGAGAGTGAGAGAGAAAGAGAGATTAGTTGAAAGATGGACCTCAGTATTTAGTGGTAGATAATATCTAGAGAGGCCGAATAACAGGCATATATGACAGCGGTAGGATTTTTATCTTATAATGCAGATTACTGGAACAAATAATTCTTGTATGGTTCACACACACACACACACAAACACATGTACACACACATATACATACACAAACAGATATACATACATACATACTTACATACATACATGCATACATGCATACGTACATACATACATACATACATACATACATACATACATACATACATACATACATACATATTCTTATATACATGTCTATCAGAAAGTGATGAGGATAAAAATTGTATTATTTTCTGAACCGCGGAGGCGCAATAGTCCAGTGGTTAGCGCAGTGGAAGCGCGGCCGTAGGATCGCAGTTTCGATTCCCAGAATTTGCGTTGTGAGTGTCTATTGAGCGAAAACACCTATAGTTCCACAAGGCTCCGGCAAGGGATGGTGGTGAACCCTGCTGTACTCTTTCATCACAACTTTCTCTCACTCTTTCTTCCTGTTTCTGTTGTACCTGTATTTCAAAGGGCCAGCCTTGTCACACATTCTGTGTCGCGCTGAATCTCCCCGAGAACTATGTTAAGGGTACACCTGTCTGTGGAGTGCTCAACCACTAGCACGTTAATTTCCCGAGCAGGCAGTTCCGTTGATCGGATCAACTGGAACCCTCGTCCTCGTAACCGACGGAGTACCAACCATACTTTCTGAACCATCCTCGTACATATATCCATGAGTATATGCCCGCGCGCATATATATATATATATATATATATTATATATATATATACATTATAATTTAGGAATCTAAGAGATACCACCACGCTGAAAATAGCAGCCAAAACCTGACTCTAAAACCACATTAAATGTTCATAATTTTAATAATAATTATTACCTTTGAAGGTTTTTATCCCCATGTTGGCCACTTGATAAGATCGATATTTAAATTAACGATTTTATCCTTATTTATATAAATTTATATATATATATATATATATATATATATATATATATATATATATATATTATATATATATATATATATTTCTATGTATGTATATACACACATAATTTAACATAGTATACTCTATTTATGGACAGGTAGAATACCCGAATAAGCCGCATTAAAAGAGATGAATTGATAAATGGATAGAAAAGCAAAGTAACACATAAATATACCAACCGCATAACAATATCGGAAACTATTTGTAAAGATCGGATACAGAGAAAGAAATCAGGTTCTACGAAAGAAATAAAATTTAATAACATGAACATAATGAAGTTGCTACCAACTTCCAGCCATCGATACCCAAGTCTCTTCTATCAACCACGATCATCTTGACACACCGCTATTGCGCATGATACACTAACCAGATGGAAATATAACGTAGACGGAGTTAGCACAAATATGCAATTATGAATTGATATGTCTACGTATATATATACGGACGTAGGCATATCAATACGAGTAGGAATAGCATGACTACTTAAGTATATAAACCAGACAAGAAGTGAACATTCTGCCACGGAAGGCCTTTGTGAAGGCTACAGACATGTAACAAGACTTTGAGAAAATCATGTTAATTATTTTATAATAAACTATAACAGTGCACGTTTTCATGCATACACATGCATACACATAAACACACTTTTACATCGTTTGCTTTTCTACCACATGGTTTCGGGTTCAGTCCCATGTGCGTGGGATCATGAGTAAAATGTCTTTTACTATATAGCCTAAGGCTAATCGAAAGAATAATTACTATTCTTACAAAGAAATAAATGCTGGGGTCGATTCGTTCAACTAAAATTCATCAAGGCCGTACCCCAGCATAGCAGCAGTCTAATGACTGAAACAAGGAAAAGATAAAAGACATACATACATACATACATACATACATACATACATACATACATACATACATACATACAAAGATACATACATATAGAGACAGACAGACAGACATGCTTGCCCACACACATACATACTTTAACGCAAAGACCTAGAAATGCTAGTATTTCTGAGAAAGAACAAAAGAAATTGGTGCGCATCCTTCAGATCAACTCCATCAGTGGCACAGTGAATATTTGTAAGATATTCCAAAGATTCTCTGTCTGAGATTCTTTTAACTAATATATGCACACATTTGGTTTTATGCTTCTATAAAAATACATCTGTAAAAAGTAATCATCCGCACATGCAAAAAAACACACACACACACACATACACGCACACACACACACTCCAGTATTAAAGAGACAAGTTCTCACAGAACATAAGTGCAGGAGTATACATCAACATATATGATGTATGCACAGACTAATCAACCACGTATTTCCAAATCTCAGGAAGTGTCTTATCTGAAAAAATCTTGACATATTGTTAGAGACCGGCTTGAACTCAACAAACAAGGACTGAAACAAATCTCAAAGAAAAGCTTCCATCAATGCATTCATCGATCCATTCATGCATAAATGATAAGACAACTGATGCCGTCTTTGACATTGAGGATGTCACGTACATGAAAAATATCTGCCCGCAAATGGCTTCACAGTTCTGCCTACATATGAGACGTGCCTATAATGAAATATCTAAAAAGGATAACACTGAGGAGACATTTATAGAAACTACAGTGATTGACTGGGCATAATCTCTCATAATATAAAAGAATAATGGTGACTCTACTCGTCAAAGCTTCAATAAAATGCAAGCATAATAGACCAGACATTATAATCTGGGATACAGATAAGTAGCTTTAAGTGCTGTATTTGAAACCAGTTACCCAGAAAATGACTACATAATGTTAACAGTTCTTTGGAAAGAAAACATTTAAGCGAAGCTGATCAGAAATTTGCTGTTTCTCCATTCGAACTTCAGTTTTTATCTACTGGCACTCCATACAACTTGAACGTGAGTGCAGAGATGATTATATCACTTAGACATTGTTTGTTTGCATTGTTCGAATAAATAATTTTGAAAAATGTTGTAAAAACATTAATGAGATACAAAATATAATAGCATGTAGTGGAAAAGAATACTAGATTTTAGTAATATTGACAAATGGGAGAATGGAGAAGGGATGCTTTCAAAAGGAATTTATGTTAACTGTCTGTAAAATATAATAAGAGGGAGTGCAGTTTAGCCAAGCGGTGCAGGGACAAAAATATATTAAAAAATTGACTAATTAAAACTGTTTAGTGTCGTGACTAGAAGGAGATCAAAGGAATTGAACGTTATGGTAGAAGAAAGACAAAAGAAAAAAAATTACAATGTAAATATTTAGAAATATGCCTGTGGGAACTTAGAATTTGGATATTTCGTTTAATACAACATGCTACAATGGCTTGAATTATAAAAACCGTCATCTACTGTATAATGTTTAATTTTATTTTAATCGCAACCGCGCCGCCAGATTCTTTCAGGAATCAAACGAACTTAAAAAATGTTGTTGTGTATCACTTTCCCCGCGTATTTCAAAGAAATTATACATCAAAGCATGACTTAAATTTGTTCTCAGTTAACCCGGCCTAAGTTTTATATTTTGATCAGATGTCTGTGTGTACCTCAGTCTAATAAAATTATTTTGAAAGGTAATTGTTACTAACGATATCCAGATCAATACAGATACAGGTAAGAAGAGATGTGGTTTTATTTCATCTGTTTTGTATTGAAGTTTTTTATAGAACAAGCAACTTATCTCTCCCTCCTTCTCTCTCTCCCTCTCTCTGTTTATCAATCTATCTATCAGCCACTTCAATGAGATAAAGTATATTGAATTTCTTTTGAAAAGCCAATATTAATTAAAACCTTATAATCGTAATGAAATGCAGACGTGAAGGCACGGGACTTAGTGGTAAGGGTATTCACCTACCGATTGTGAGGCTGCGAGATGGATACCCGTCGCTGCGTTCTCTCCTTGAGCAAGACACTTTATCTCACGTTGCTCCAATCCACTCAGCTGGCAAAAATGAGTAGTACTTGTATTTCAAAGGGGCTAGCCTTGTCACATTCTGTACGCGTGTCTGTGGAGTGCTCATCCACTTGCACGGTAATTTCACGAGCAGGCTGTTCCCTTGACCGGATCAACTAGAATACTCGTCGTCGTAACCGACGGATTACCAATTATTGCAGTAATGAGAAGCACACTGTTAAAGGAATTATTTTTTTTAAGTGATACATTCAGCAAGAATAATGAAGGGATACACTTATTAATACAAAGAATTAAAATTCATAGAACTGCGTGATTGGAATTCTTATTGCTGTACAATAATTATTCGATTGGTTTCCGATAAAATCACAATTTATTCCTTTTTAAGATTAAATTGAAACAGAGAAGTTAACTACACTAAGACTGGTAGAAAGTGTGTTTCTTAAATTTATAAGACAGAAAAATTAGGAGAACGTTTGCTAGTCAATCTAATACTTGGTCATTCATATTATGCGCTATTGCGAGCCCATCATCTCTATAAATACCCTAAAGCAAGGATATTTTTATGCAAACATTTCAAAGGTAGAGTCCACCTAATTTCTTCCTCTCTACACTTCCAAATACTCTTTTCAAACTTTGACACAACGCCAGCAATTTCAGAGCGGCGGCTAGTCAATTACATTGACCCATAGTGCTCAACGTGTACTTATTTTATGGGCCTGAAAGGATGAAAAGCAAAGTCGACCACTGCGGGATTTGAACTCAGAACGTAAAGACGGATAAAATACCCGCTAAACATTTTACCCGGCGTGCTAATGATTCTGCTAGGTCACCGCCTTCCCAATTCCAAATACCAGAAATTATCTGGATCTTTGTGTTATCTTCCCTAAATCGGAAGCCAAAATTCCAATCGTAGATTTTACATTATACTTATTTTATCGCTTTTTAGGTATTCAAATTCATTTACAAAATTTCTTCCGCCAACTATCCTTGCCAACTTCCTTTCAATCTTATTTTCTTTCTCCCTTCGCATTCATATAGTAGGTTGTTCCGAAAATAATGGCCGATTTCAGAAACATAATTTTATTCAGGAAAATTAACAATAGAAATGCTTTGATTAGTCAAAGTATGAGCCGTAGACATCTATGCATCTCTGCCATCGATTAACGAGATTATTCATGCCCCGTTGATAAAAACTTATTGGCTTTGATGCTAAGAAATCTTTGAATATTATGTCTACCTTTGGTTTGGACCTGAAAGTTTTATCACTTACAATCGTGTTTAAATGCTTTAAAAATGATATTCAGTGGGTGAAAGATCAGGAGAATATGGAGGCTGTGGTAACGTCTACTATTCTAAATCTGTGAGTTTCTGCAGCGTCATTCTTGCAACATGTAGCTTTGCATTATCGTGGAGTAGAATTGGGCCACGCCGATTCATCAATGCAGGTCTCCTTTTTGCAAGTGAACATGCATTTCAGTGCATTGATTGCAGCAAACGTTTGTTGTAATGTCTTAATTGGTTTCCAGAAATCTGTAATGGACAACACCAATTGCAGAACACCAGACAGTCACCATAATCTTTTGCTGATGCAACTTTGGCTTTGAGAAATGTTTGGGGAACTCATCATGGTCAAGCCATTGACCTGATCGTTTATGGTTATCAAAAAGGACCCACTTTTCGTCCCAAGTGACCATTCGGTCAAGAAAAAGTGTTTCATTGGTGTTTCGCAGAAAGAGCATCGAGCACACTTCAAAACGCCTAACTTTTTGATTTTCATTAAGCTCATGCGGTACCCACTTATCGAGCTTTTCACCTTACCAATCTTCTACAGATTGCGTGAGACCGTTGCAATACCGACACCAACTGCCTGAGACATTTCTCTGACACTTTGACGTAGGTTTTTGTTCAACAACTACTTTCAGCTGTTCATTGTCAAGGCTGCATAACCGTTCTCTACCTTCTTCATCTATGCTTGAAGGATGTTTGATTCCTTATTCCATTCTCTTCTATTATTTTCACTTTTATTTATTTATTAATTTTTAGTACAACGGTTATCAATATATCATTAAACAATAAGAGTCTTGTACTTCGACAATTTATCCAATCAAACTTTATCAATCAATTCAAAGTGCTCGGCTGTCTTAGCTTCTATTTCTTAAAATTGCCCTAAAATCGGAACGAAGAAGCTTGAAGTAGCGATTGGCGAAAATTCAGATTTTAACATAGTAATACATTACTCTATTAAATTCATTACAGGGTAATTAATTTTTTCCACTTAGTTTACACTCAAGTATTTGCATGCGCGCGCGCGTGTACACATTATTGGTTTCAAATTTTGACACAAGGTCAGCAATTTCAGAAGAAGGGGTTATCTATCACAAGAGTGGCTTCTGATCTTAACTGATTGGAAGTGTTATCATGTACATTGTTTTGTCTTGGCATAAAAGATGGGGTACAGCAAATATTCTGCTCAATACCACAGATTTGCTTGTCAGTTGTTTGACCTTAACCTGTTGACCATGTCCCTAAGTGGCTGACGATATGTGCATCCCTGATCACGAGCAGAAGTAGTGGGGGAGCATCATAGCCATGTGTTGAAAGGCATTCTTAGAGGTTTGGATAATTCACCTTTGGAAACATGGGTGGTTCGTTCAACATCCTTAAACAATCCTTATTCAGGGACCTTTGAGTGGGATGGGCTACTCGACCTCAAGAAAATTCTTACTGGGCCCCACCTACAAGGTCATGCAATATTTATTTTGATATGGGATCCCTA
>NW_021834571.1:22500-30000 GCF_006345805.1 Octopus sinensis
TTCTTGCAGGCTCCCACGACCATCTCCTAAATTTTCTGGCCTTCTGATTACACAAGAAAGCATTATATAAAGGTTGGTAGGTTGGCAGAGTCGTTGCGGTGTTTGTTCCGATTTATTACTTTCTCAGTTCAAATCCTGTCAATGTCAATTAAGCTTTTCACCACCCGGACTCGGGTGGGGGGGGGGGGTCAATAAAATTGAGATCGATAGAATCATGAATCATCCTACCTTATGCTAAACTTAGAAGCCGTTATGAAAAGGATGGCAAGGTACCAGTTAAATACAGGGATTTGTGGGACTGACCGATTCCCTGTCCACAAAACTGTCGGGCTTCTTACTAAATTGGAAACCATGATATTTGTGATTTCTGGTTCCGGACTGACCTGGAGCTAGAACAACAACAGCAGTAGTGCAGCAGTGGTGGCAGCAACAGTGGTAGCAGCAGCAGCATTAGTGGTAGCAGCAGCGGTGGTGATAGCAGCAGCAGTGGCAGTGGCAGCAGCATCAACAACTATAACAACAACAGCAACAGCAACAACAACAGCAACAACAACAGCAGCAGTGGAGATGCAATGGCCCAGTGGTTAGGGCAGCGGACTCGCGGTCGTAAGAACGCGGTTTCGATTCTCAGACCGGGCATTGTGAGTGTTTAATGAGCAAAAACACCTAAACTCCAAGACGCTCCGGCGGGGGTTGGGTGGTGAATCCCGATGTATTCTTTCACCTCAACTTTCTCTCACTCTTTCTTCCTACTTCTGCCACAAAGCAGAGGAACCATGGTGTAACCCACTATGGTGTGGTAAACTTTCAGACCCTCATCTAGATTGCGAATCCTCTGTACCCCAGGATGGTTCAGCTCTCCACCCGTTAAAAGGCACCGTTTACGGAATGAGGATAACAACGTAGCTTTCGCACCCGTGCAACCGCCAGTCTGTCGCGTGTGGTGGGTGGATCTTCAAGTTGCCACACGCATTCTTAGTAGCTTAGAGTAGGCTCGAATTAGAGATTATTCTTTGTGGCTAATGGCTTGAGTCCTGATAGGAAGAAGAAGAAGAAGAAGAAGAAGAAAAGAAGAAGAAGAAGAAGAAGAAGAAGAAGAAGAAGAAGAAGAAGAAGAAACAGCAGCAACAACAACTGGTACTGATCGACATTTCTCCCCTATTCCACTCACACGTGAAAACGGTTCGATTGGATTTATTTCGCTGCAATCTAAATTCACATTTGAGAATGAAATTAACAGTTGTATTATAATTTGTTCAGCGCCCTGTTTTCTCGTCCAATATCTTCAAGGACAATATCCTCCACCGACCACCACCAATGCTAATGGAATTACTACAACTATCGCCCCGCGAAGCTGTCCCCAACATTATCACAAAGATCATTGACCGGTCACTCAACCTACAAGAATTACAATAGCAGCTGATTTTTCTTTAACAAACTGCTTCTGGGGAATTTCGCCGTAAACAAAAATTCGCCATAAAAAAATTAAATTTCAAAGAATCCAACAAAATTAGCTGTTTTCTTAAAATGGCAACTTCATCAACTATCCTACCAATTAGAGAAAGGTGATTTCTTTACAATGAGTTCGTGTACGTATTTACGGCTTGCTTGTGTGCCTCCTTTGCGAGGAAATTTTCCACGGCAAATTTTCCGGTGAAAAAAATGTTTGCGGCAGATATTTCGAACACGCAAATAACCATCTACCATCTTTGGACAATGAAGATTATGAAGTAATCAAACTAGGAAAGCTCACGGCTGGAACGTCTTTGATTATAGACACCTTCGATCAAAAAAGTCCTGCGACTAAATAACATAAAAGTGATATTAAACGGTCGTTAGTTGTGCTAAAACTAGCAGAGAAATTTTCTTAAAATCATACACTACCGTCTTAAAAAATGAAGGACCCATCACAGGATGGTCATATCCGCAAAGGCGTTGGTTTAAAGTCTGCTTAATGAGGACTGTTCTGGAGCTAAACAAAACCGACAGTAACTGGTTGTTTATTAATCAAATACGGATTATTGAAAAGTAAAGCCGTCTGCAACGATATTTGACGTTGATATTTAAGAATTCCCATGTATGCATGTATATCTACATATATATGTCGGTATGTACATATATGCGAAGGCGGCAAGATGGCAGAATCGTTAGCGCGCTGGACGAAATGTTTAACGGTATTTCGTCTGCCGTTGCGTTCTGAGTTCAAATTCCGCCGAGGTGGACTTTGCCTTTCATCCTTTCCGAGTCGATAAATTAAGTACCAGTTACGCACTGGGGTCGATATAATCGACGTAATCCGTTTGTCTGTCTTTATTTGTCGCCTCTGTGTTTAGCCCCTTGTGGGTAGTAAAGAAATAGGTATGTACATATATGTATGTATATATGCTATATTTATATATTATTTGTATTATTATATGATCGAATGCCATGCATCCTTTTCCAAGTAAGTTTTATCTTAATAAGTACGATGCGCACTCTTTTATCTGTATTATCTCTTCTCTGTCTATCTCTCTCCCTCTCTTGTTCTTCATCCTTTCTGGTTTTCTCTCCCACCCTTCCCTATTCTTCTCCCCTCCTCTTTCCCGTTCCCTCTCTCTCACTCTACCTCTTTGACTCTCTCTTCGCTGACACATGACGAAAGGGAATCTATCTTTCTGTCCATTTCCTTCCTAAAGACAACACGTTGTTATACCTGTCTCATCTTGTAAGCTCGTCCTCCTAGCGTCCATAAAACAATTTATATCGTCTTGGCTTAACAACCCTCACCGTCTGTTTTTACTGTCTTGTTATCACTGTCCTGTTCTTGATACCACTTTCACCCTCCGCAAAAAATCCCAAATTTTATTTAGTTTGCTTTACGGGAAGGATTGTTTCAACGAAGTCGCGTATTGTCCTTGCCTTCCAAACGCGGAGTAGATGAAACAGGGACAACTGCTGATGGGGAATATTCTTTATGTTGTATGTCTCGTTTCTCTGTTTTTTTTCGTTGTTCGACAAAAAGAACGTTCGTTTTCTACGTTTTTGTTTTTATGTTTTCGTTTCTCATTGTGTTCAACGTTTTTTTGATATCCTGTACCTATATATGCATGTATATATACATATATATGTAGGTATGTACATATATGTATGCATATATGCATATATTTATATATTATTTATATTATTATATGTATATATATATAATATTTATATTACATATATTTATATGTATATATATAATATTTATGTATTATTTATAATATGATATGCATATGTATGTATGTGTGTGTGTGTCTATGTATGTATGTATATATGTGTGTGTGTATGTATGTATGTAGATATATATATGTATGTGTGTGTGTGTATGTATGTATGTGTGTGTGTGTAAAAGAAAAATGTCACAAAGGTAAAAAAAATCAACCCAGGCCCTATATGTAAAGTAGGGATTCACATTAGCTAGTTTTGTCTGGTCTCTGACTTTTAATTATGATAGGCTAATTTAATCAAGCCGGTATCTTCCCCCTAATATGACTTAGTTATAAGAATAAGCTTCCGTCTTTTTACTTGTTTCAGTTATTAGACTGTGGCCATACTGGGGCACTGCCTTAAAGGATCTAAGTCGAATGTTTCGACCCCAGTACTTATTAAAAAAAAAAACCTGGTGCTTATTGTATCGGTCTCTTTTGCCATATCGCTGAGTTCCAGGGATGTAAACACACCAACACCAGTGATCAAGCAGTAGTGGAGGACAAATATAGACACACGCATGTATACGCACACACACACACATACACATCTATATATACACATATATACGACGGGCTTCTTTCATTTTCCGTCTACCAAATACACTCACAAGGCTTTGTTCGGTCCGAGGCTACAGTAGAAGACACTTGCCCAAGGTTGTTCTTGTTGTTGTTGTTAAGCAGCAAGACGGGTAAGGGTGATTAGGTGATGGTTTAGGGCTTAGGGGCGGGAGACACCAGACCTTGAAAAAAAACACTTTGGTCGTCTTGTTGTAGTCGAGGGCTCTTCGTTGACGCCCGACACCACTGGGAGGTGGCCCTCGAAGTCGCTGGAAATTCTTGAACGGCCTTGTCCAAGGTACCACGCAGTAGGACTTAACTTCGTACCGTGTGGTTGGGAAGCATACTTTTCATCCCATATCAATGCATTAATGTCGTCAGGCACTCGCAGACCCCTACCAGTCTGGCAATATGATCGGTAGATGTGCCGCTTTAAAAATGTATAGAGGATTAATGGCGAGGAAGTCCCACAACGTTCTCGAGCAGATGCTGGGCGCCGACGAGAATGAACTGGGTAGCCTGTTTCGGAGGACTTCATAGGTTGAGAACTATCATAGGTAATTTCCAGATGTCCTTGGCCTGGAAGGGTTACCGGGTTGGAGAGGACGCTACCGGTTCGAGATAAACTCTACAGGTGCAGATGTATTGTCAGACAGGCTTGTCCAAGGTACCTGTAGAGTAACGAAACCGTTCTGCACGCTTTCTTTCAGTGTCCGGGAATTGCTGACTTGGGTAATGTCGAACAGCTCCTGTCACGTGTGAGACGGATCCATCTGTCGGCCGAGTCTGTAGTGATGATCGCACATCCACCTTCCTTCAATCGGGCAGTCAAGGCAGTTTTCCTTTGCTTGGCGGCTGTTGCGAAAGAGGTTGTTTGGGGGTTAAGGCTGAAAGCCACGACGACAGATACATTCCTCTTTGGCAGTGCTCTCATTGAATTCTTCAAGTTTCGCATGAAAAGGAAATTGAGAGGGGAGAAGGAAGTGCTGTGTGTGGTGTGCTTCTGCCCATCTTTTATACTTTACTTGTTTCATTCTTCGGACTGCTGTGGTCATGCTGGGGCACCGTCTTGAATGGTTTAGTTGAACAAATCGACTCTTGTATTTATTTCTTTAAAGGATGTGTCTATTCTATCGGTTCCGTGTTAGCGAACCGCTATGTGATGGGGCGAAGCAAACCAGCATCATAGGCAAGTCATGGCGGGGAGAAATAATGCAAGCAGTGGCGGACTGAGTCTAAAATTATTGGTTACCAGGAGACTAAGGCGGCCCACCCGCAACTACAAGGGGGCCCGACCGCAACTACAATACTATCATATTTTTTCTTAAAAGTATTCTTTCCAACTGTCTACAAACACAGCCAGGCTGAAATAACTGATGCATTATTCTAAGAGTGAATAAAAATTCTCAAACTTGAAGGGATGGGCCCCTTAGATATTGACATGCCCCCCCCCCGGTATAGAGATTCTAGTGGTGCAGGGACCCACTTGACATCGGACAACCTGGCAACCTGGCCAGTCCGCCACTGAATGCAAGCACAAAGACACACACATATAGTTACACACACACACACACACACACGCGCGCGTATATATGTACGGTGGGCTTCTTTCAGTTTCCGTCAACCAAATCCACTCACAAGGCTTTGATCGGCTTTGGGGCTATAGCCGAAGAAATTTGCCAAATGTGCTACGCAGTGGAACTGAACCCAAGACCACGGGATAGGTAAGCAAGCTTCTTACCGCACAGCCAGGCCTTAAAGAACTTCTTAATTAAAACTTATTTGAAAGTTTTATTCCTTTTTTATTTGGACTCAGGGCTGTCTTATCAGTATTACCGCCCTTCCCCCGAGCAAGTTAATGCACTGGGTCCGATATTATTTATTTAATGACAGCAAACCACAGCATACATAGATCCGAAATGGGTCCCTAGATCTGTGGGGGCCATCGGGTAACTGCTCAGCGCACTTGTGCATTAAGACTTCCCTGCTTAGCCTACATACAAATATTAGGTTCTCCCGCTTAGTGAAGTAAAACAAATTTTCCGAGATTAATTATTGATTTCTTGAAATTATCTGCCCCCCTTTTTGTTTTAAGTCTCTAATAATTCTCACTAGGCGTTTGCTTGCTTTCTCCAGGAGTTGAAATCTAAAAATAGCTGAGAGTTTTTTTGTTTACGTCACTTTGTACATCGTATCACATCATATTTAATTATTTGCAAAATACACAATTCTTCTTCACCTCATCTTCCTCTCAAATCTCTTTCACTTCTGCCACTGTCTCTGTCTTTCAGTTAATCTGTCCGTTTGTCTGTCTATTTGTCTCTCCGTCTCTCCTTCCCCCTCTCCCCTCCTGGCTCTTTTTCAACTCTCTTCTTTCTCCCTTCTTTTTCTCTTTTTTTCTTCATCCCTTACCACCGTCCATCCTTCTTGCGTTCATTCATTCATTACCACTTTCTCTCCTTATCTCCTTCACACCTTCTTCTCTAGTCCCTTTACATTTGCCCCCCCCCACACACACACACTTTCGCCGTTCCACTCGTCTTCTTTTTTCTTTTCTTTTCTTCCACTCTTAGTCTTATTCATTCCTTTATACTTTTTCTCCTCAATCTTCTTGACTGTCTTTTCGTCACTCCCTCTCTTCTTCTTCTTCTTCTTCTTCTTCTTCTTCTTCTTCTTCTTCTTCTTCTTCTTCTTCTTCATCTTCTTCTTTTTTCTTCTTTCCTTCCTCCTTACCCTTCAATCTTCAGTCATTCATTCGTTTACGTCTTTTCTCTTTGTCTCTCTCACACCATCTTTCCATCTTGCTCTGTCTGTCTGTCTGTCTGTTTGTCAATCAATCAATCAATCAATCTATCTATCTATCTAATCTATCTATCTATCTATCTATCTATCTATCTATCTGCTTCTCTCTCTCTCCTCTCTCTCTCTCTCTGCCAGTCTATCCTTTCCTCGTTCTCTTTCTCTGTCTTACTCACTCTCACTCTCTCTCGTTCTCACTCTCTCTCTTTATTACTCTCTCTCTCTTTGTGCTTGTCTATCCTTTCCTCGTTCTCTCTCTCACTCTCTCTCACCCTCTCCCTCTCTCATTCTCTCTCTCCTCTCTCTCTCTCTCTCTCTTGCCTGTCTATCCTTTTCTCGTTCTCTCTCTCTTTTCCCCCTCACCGTCGTTCTCCACACCAATCATCAACGACCATCAGTTACAGATGATAGTCAAAGCGTGTTTCTGTGCGCGGCTTAACAGCACAATAACGATGACAACATCATCCTTAACGACAACAACATTAACAATAACAACAACAACAACAGCAACAATAGAGGGAAAGATTGTGACGACAAGAAGAAGAGCAATAACAACAACAGCAGCAGCAGCAGCAGCAGCAGTGTTAGTAGCAGCAAAATTAAATCAGATACACAAATAAGCGTCACAAACGGTATCAGGTGTTTCGCGATGATGTTGGATGAACAAAGACGCGACAATAGTAGTATTAGTAGTAGTAGTAGTAGTAGTAGTAGTAGTAGTAGTAGTAGTAGTGTGGTGGTGGTGGCGATGGTGGTGGTGGTGGCGATGGTGGTGGTGGTGGTGGTGATGGTGATAGCAGTGAAGGGGTGATGGTGATGGCGATGGTGGTGGTGGTGGTAGTTGTGGTGATGGTGATGATAGTCGTGGCGTTTTTGGTGGTGGTGGTGGTGGTGGTGGTGGTGGTGGTGGTGGTGG
>NW_021834571.1:35000-37500 GCF_006345805.1 Octopus sinensis
TGTACAAAAAAACTACGAAGAAATTAAATACCACCGATATTATTCAACCCAAGAATAACAATCGGGAAGTACGTACTTTAAACTTACAACACAAAATGTACGAAAAACTACACGTGCAAAACAATGTGACAACAGAAATGAACGGACCGGTACCCTACGAAAATGACGACCGTCAAAATAATGGGCCGGGCGTTGTTCCTCATGTCCCGCAAATAAAACCCAAAAGACATAAATGGACACGTGAGGAATACATTTCTATCCTACACGCATATTTCACAGCAGTGCTCTACCCAAAAAATGAAAACATAACAACACATACATATAAAATATGGAAGGAAAATAACATAAATATAGACTTGGATACAGCAATGAACCCTAATAAACTAGCTAACGTACGATGATACATTCTCAACGCAAAAAAATATCAGAAATAGAAATAGAACATTTAAAAGAAAAAATACACCAGGAAAATGTAGATAGAAGCCACACAACAATGCCCAATAATATAAACACTGAAACAGTAAAACACGAAGACAAACGTAACATTCCCAACAAACACGATGTAAACAAAAAACAACAAACCCAGACCGTAAGGATGCATTATAATACACGACAAACAGCAAACCATGATAAAACGATGGCAAGAAAAGCTCCTTCATGGTAAATACTGGACTAAACTAAACGCAAAAGAAATAGACAAAGAAAAATCCCAGCAATGGTTGAGAAGCTCAGGACTCAAAGCAGAAACAGAGGGATTTTTAATTGCAGCACAAGACCAAAGCCTCCCCACCAGAAGTTACCAAAAATATGTAATGAAAAGAAATATTACAAGTAACTGCAGAACATGTGGAGATGGACAAGAAACAATAGATCATATTATCTCTAGCTGCCCAGTCCTGGCTAAGAAGGAATATATTCACAGACATGACAGAGTTGGAACCTACATACACTGGAAGCTATGCCAACATTATGGAATAACAACAGAAAAAAGATGGTATAGGCACACAGCAGAAAAGGTCACAGAAAACGAGAAAGCAACCATACTCTGGGATATGCCGATACACATAGATAGAGAAATTAAGGCTAACAGACCAGATATAGTTGTCAGAGATCATGAAGAAAAAAATGCTTTCTAATTGATGTATCAATACCAGCAGATGACAACGTGTCTCTAAAAGAAATGGAGAAACTCTCAAAATAAAAAGACCTGGAAATAGAGGTAACCAGAATGTGGAATCTAAAAACAGAAACAATTCCTATCATAGTAGGTGCATTTGGCATGATAAAAAAATATTCAGAAAAATACATAACAAAAATACCAGGACTTACAAACACATATAACATACTGAAAATTGCACTACTGGGCACTGCACACATCCTACGCAGAACACTTTCCATACAATAACCATCAGAGCATCACAACAAATCACAGCACATACCCAAGGCACACAGAGCTGCGCTCGGTAGTGAAGTGAAAGGACGCTATAAAAATAAAACTACTGAATAATGATAATAATAATAATAATAATAAATGCCCTGATGCAGTACCAGGCAGTGTCTCTCATGGCTGCTTATCTTAACTGATTGGATGTGTTATCATTTACATTGTTTTGCTTTGGTATAAAAGATGGGCTACAGCAAATATTCTGATCAATACCACAAATTTGCCTGTCAGTCGTTTGACCATAACCAGTTGAGCATGTCCCTTAGTGGCTTACGATATGTGCATCTCTGATCACAAGCAGAAGTAGTGGGGGAGCATCATAGTCATTTGTTGAAAGGAATTCTTAGAGGTTTGGATAATTCACCTTTGGAAACATGGGTGGTTCGTTCAACACCCTTAAGCAATCCTTATTCAGGGACCTTTTGAGTGGGATGGGCTACTCGAGCAGAAGAAAATTCCAACTGGGCCCCACCTGCAGGGTCATGTGCTGTTTATCTTGATATGAGATCACCATGTCGCGCACGTCTGGTTGTAATGTATATGCCTGGTGTACCCTTATCACACGGGTAGTCATGATGGGTATACTGGGCTTCGTATATTTTACCTCAGTGTCACTTTGATGACATGCCCTGCTCTCTCACTCAATAATAATAATAATAATAATAATAATAATAATAATAATAATAATAATAATAATAATAAAATTCTTTCTACTATAGGCACAAGGCCTGAAATTTGTGTGGATGGGATCAAGCGATGACATTGTCCTCAAAATTCAACTGCTACTTATTTCATTGACCTCAAAAGGATGAAAAGCAAAAGTGCAACCCGGCGGATTGCGTACTCAGAAACAGAATTAATAATTATAGTATAATTCCATATTTTGCTACAAGGCAGATCATTTCGAGCGGTGGAGTTTAGTAGAGGCTATGGACACCAGTGTTTTGTCTGGTACAATATTTTATTGACCCCGGTGTGAAGAAGAAGGCAAAGTTGATCTCGGCGAATTAAAACCTTGTAAATCATGAAGCTGTGGTGATGAGGATAAACGGTGAC
>NW_021834571.1:42500-46300 GCF_006345805.1 Octopus sinensis
TACATGCACTCAGACACTCACAGACACACATATATACATACATTCACACAAACACAAAGCACGCGCATATATATATATATATATATATATATATATATATATATATATATAATATATATATATGTATAACATATCTTGCAAATACCAAACATAACAAAAGGAACAAAAAACAAATGAAAACAAATATATATATAACCATATATGATATATGATATATATATATATATATATATATATATAATATATATATGTGTGTGTGTGGTGTTGTATATATATATATATGAATGTATATATATGTACATATATATACATATATAATAACTAAAGAAAAGTATTTTGCTGTTTACCCGGATAGTAAGACTCACTAAGACACACGTAAACTTTCACTTTGGTTAATTCCTTCAACAACTGACATTGGACTATCAGGAATAGAACACCGTGTATATATATATATATATATATATATATATATATATATATATATATATATATATATATATACACCCACATATAGATATTTCATATATAAGGTAAGTAATATTTTCAAATATATTTTCATCGTCGGCGCTATAACAGTTTATGTGGTTGTTTATTGCAATTAATGATATAATTAATTTTATGTTTGTTTTTATTGTTGATTGGTTCCTCACTCCCGCGGAATCGAGATTGTTAAGTAGGATTGTTATGATGGAGGACGTTCCATCCGTGACCAAACCGCCATAAGAAATGATTATATCTTAAAGTTTTAGAGTACAGTAAACAACGTCTTATTTCTTCTTTCCATTTTTTTTGGTATATTTTGTTTTTGGTCTTGAAGACGTTAATATCTAAGGGAAATTTGGCTGCTGTTTTTAGCATGTACACTCAGTACTTCGATTTCCTCGTGTATTCATTCTTGTTGTTGTTGTTTTTGTTTGTGGTGGTGGTGGTGGTGGTTATGGTAGTGGTGATTGTGGTGGTAGTCGTGGTTGTGTTGGTGTTTTTTTATGATGATGGTGGTTGTGGTTGTGATGGTGGTGATGGTGATGGTGATGGTGGTTGTTTGTGGTAGTAGTGGTGGTGGTGGTGGTGGTGGTGGTAGTGGTGGTGGTAGTGATAGTGTTGGTGGTGGTTGCGGTGATGATGGTGGTGATAGCGGGAGTGATGGTGGTGATGGTGGTGGTAGTGGTGTTTAAGTTCGGTCAAACCTGATCGAGCAGACTTCGGTATCCTAACCGGAAGTATCTAGGAGTATGCAGGACGACCCTTACTCTAACCTCTGTTTGAGGACAACGAGGTGTAATATGGAGGACCCTTGGCTGCTTTTTCTAGGTTCTGAGAGCGTTATTGTTATTATTGTTATCATCTAGACTCAGCTTAATCTTCACCAAAGCCATTCCAACCATGACCATCTCGCTTTCTCTAAAGCGCATGATACCCAGGTCACATTATTTAACGTGGACATTTTAAAGACGATAGGTTGTCATTTGATGACAATTTAACTGCTATTTCAAGCAGACTTAGCGATACGCCTGCGGCACCTTCACTGGCTCCATACAGACCCCTAAACGTTTGAAGCAGAGGTGTTCGTTGGTATGGTGTTCGTTGGTATGGTGATGCGTTTGGTTTTGGTAGATGTGATTTATAACACTACACGTAATGCTAGCTTGCTAGACTAAGCCGGATTAAATGTCTTCATCTCGTTTGTTATGCCCCTTTACGTTCCAATTTCAAAACCTGTTGCTATCGACTGTGGCTTAGCACTCTGCGGGGTTTCTTCAACTAGGTCACTGTTACATGGTTCTAATCGTTTCAGACACCAACATCCGTTCTTTATGTGACTTTTTTATCGAGTGGCTACGGCGAAATTTGCTGTGACATAGCGGACGAGATTGAATGGAATCGAATTAAGTCAGATATTTTTCTCTTCAAGTCCCACTTTAACAGGAAAGTGAAACAAAGATAAAGAGGTGTTACCCTCCAATAAATTTACAAGTTGTGAACTTAGCCTGAGCGAATGAACCAAATCTCACCATGCGTTTGTAGGTCGGAAAGGTCAACAGAAAGAAGGGTACTTGCACTTGCTAATCATAATGCCCTACAATGTGTAGGTCTCTTTGATTGTTTCCATACAGTAGTCCTCTACTCTTGGGACTTTATCACACCTTTGTATACTGTGTACACCTATTTGTCTCATTTTCTTCTTTTTCTTTCTCCACTACTACACTTTGGATTCTTGCAGAATACAGGGCTGCACTTTTCTGCAGGTGTTCAATGCGAATCTGAATTCCAATATTCTTCAGCCTCTTTGGGTCCATCACACTCCTATTGTCATTTTGCGAACATTTTCTCCTAATCGCTGCAACTGTATTTAGATCACAACCAGGTCCGTCTGCTGCACGGTGAGACACTTCCCACGTAAAACACCTTTACTCGGGGGTCCATTCTCATCAACGTATTTGGGATAACAAGGGCTGTGGTATTGAAGGGTCACAACTACCGGTATTTTTATCGAGACACTATCACTGATGGGATGACAGCCAAGGTTAAAGAGTCTAGTTCCCATAAAGCGATCAGTTCGCCAGGCAAAATGGTTAGCGGTATTTGGTCCGTCCTTACATTCTGGGTTCAAATTCCGCAGAGGTCGACTTTGTCTTTCATCCTTTCGGGGTCGATAAAATAAGTACCAGTTATGCACTAGGGTCGATGTAATCGACTATCCCCCTCCCTAAATTTCAGGCCGATTGCCTATAGCCGAGAATTATTATTATTATTATTTATTATTATTATTATTATTATTATTATTATTATTATTATTATTATTATTATGAGTGAGAGAGCAGTGCATATCATCAAAGTGACACTGGGGTAAAATATACAAAGCCCAGTATACCCATCATGACTACCCATCTGATAAGGTTACACTAGGCACATGCATCACAACCATATGTGCGCGTCATGGTGATCTCATATAAAGATAAACAGCGCATGACCTTGCAGGTGGGGCCTAGTTAGAATTTTCTTCTGGTCGAGTAACCCATCCCTGAATAAGAGCTGTTTAAGAATCTTGAACAACGCATCCATGTTTCCAGATCCATGTATCCAAATCCTAAAGAATTCATTTCAACACACGGCTATGATGCTCCCACACTATTTCTGCTCATGGTCAGGGATGCACATATCGCCAGCCACCAAGAGACATGTTCAACTGGTTATGGTCAAACAACTGACAAGCAAATTTCTGGTATCGAGCAGAATACTTACTGTAGCCCATATTTTATACCAAGACAAAACATGATAACACTTCCGATTAGTTGAGATGAGAAGCCATGAGAGCCTCTGCCTGGTACTGCACCAGGGCATTTTATTTTATTATTATTATTATTATTATATTATTATTATTATTATTATTGTCGTTATTATTATTATTATTATTATTATTATTATTATTATTATTATTATTAAGGCGACGATATGACAGAAACGTTAGCACGCCGGGCAAAATGCTTCGCGGCATTTCGTCCGCCTTTATGTTCCAAGTTAAAAATTCAGCTGAGGTCGACTTTGCCTTCCATTCTTTCGAGGTCGATAGAATAAGCATCAGTTGAGCGCTTGGCTCGATGTAATCGACCTGCCTCCTCCCTCAAAATTTCAGGCTTTATGCCTATAGTAGAAACAATTATGATTATGCAGTCCAAAATCTCTTCAAGATCAACTTTGCTTTCCATCATTCCAGAGTCAATATGACCGGCAAAGAAAGGCGGCAAGCTGGCAGAATCGTTAGCACGCCGGCAGAAAGGTTTAGCGTTATTTCGTCTACC